>NW_015113268.1:244344-287944 GCF_001443285.1 Poecilia latipinna | reverse complement strand
AGTTATGAAAGATACACCATGAAAGGGAGCTGTGAAGGACAAAAGTAATATATTGATTTTGGGCGAAAGACCTTGAGAAATCACTGAGGACTCCCTACATGCTTACATACCAGCCAGGCTGCTGCAGTCAGTGCATCGTTGTTTAAAAACCCATATAGGCCGTTTTTATTTATTTTTGTGTCCTTGCTTTGGTTGCAAGTTCATCTCTGCCTTAACAGTTTCAGTATTGATAGCCATTTTCCATTTGTGACCAATATAGTCAGACTTCACATTTTTCTTTTTTGTGTTAACGTCCTAAAGGAGTGAAATATTCTAGTTTTGTCACATTTTCTCCTTGACAGTCAAGTTTAATACTTTTCTAAACTGTTAAAATCATAATGTTCAGATTAATGTTGAAATGCATTCATACACCCCTTGAATATTTTTTTCACATTTTGCCATATTACAACCAGACATTTCAAATGTATGCATTGGGATTTTATAATATAGACCAATATAATAAAGCAAACAACCACCTTAATTCAATTCTTGAATTTGTTTAATTGTATTCAAAGTTAAGCTTTTTATGATCAGAAGTTATTCATGAAGTGAATGTTTTCCATAAAATCTCCATGTAAAACAGACAATTATGGGACAACAAATGGTGTAAAATTCATATGGATTCCAATAAGTTGCCATCAGTGATGGATTGAATTGACACAAGAACAAACATTTGTTCATCCGCAGGAGGACAGTTGTTAAAACTAAACCAATAACTAATAACCGCAAAAAGAGCAATGCTTGATTACCTATAGGTTCAGAAATATTGACAAAGTAACCTGATCCCTTTTTAAAATGCGATAATTACAAAAATGATCACAGAAGCAGGAGAAATTATGAACAGAAAATGATGGATGTGAAGAGGATACTTTTAATAGGTGCTACTATTAACTTTATGTTGATTAAAGTTTTATTTTAGACATGATTTAGATCCTTCAGGTATCCACATGTCAAGCCAGAAATGGACTAATTTTACTTTGGATGACTTAAGAACGACTGATTCTTGCTTCCATTCGTGGGTGGCTTCCCCACAACGCAGCAACAGGTTCAACTGAAGGATGGGTTGGTCGGCCCCAGAATAATCAACAAAACCTATTTACTTTAGAAAGTAAAACTACAGTTTTACAGTTTCTCAGAGTCTAAAATAAGCTGAAATGATTGACTGAAATCTGAGAGGAGAGGAAAAAGTTAGAGAGAGAGAAGTGGAAAAAGAGTAAGAAGAGAACCTTGAACAAAGAAACATTCCAGTTTTAAACGAACACCAGCCCACCTGGGAGGGTGATTCAGTGAATTAAGTTCCACCTGTACAAATCTGAAAAGTGTGGCATATATTTGTTTACAATATGACAGAGCCATCAAGACATGGTTGTCCATCGACACTGGCAGCCGAGGAAATGGCAAACATGGAGGAGCTTCAGAGATTCACAACTTGAAATGATCACATAAAACCCTAAACAGTACATATTAACATTTATGGCTGTAAAATGACAAAATGTCAAAAGCTTTTACAAGATGTTGTTGGACTGCTTGTTATATAATGAATCCCCTTTTATTAACAGTAATACAGAGATTAGCACTTCCCCTTTTTTTAGCCAATGCTAAATGCTTTTAATAGGTTAGCCTGTTGTGTTGGTGATTGTCAATTTCTAAAATAATATATGTTTTGTAGAAAATAATACAAGTTATTCCAATTGTTAAACCATTTAAAATCGGTCTAATTCAAAACTGGCTGCAATAAATGTGCTTTTTATCTTCAGAAGTTAAAGAAAACATGTTTTATCCTTGAGTCTCAACGCAACGCCTACTGAAATCTTCATGTGAAATCTCTAAAGACTCACAACCTACAAAATATTAATGAACATACAAGAAAAGGGAATAATTATCATATTTATACTTATTTCGGAGGCTTAAGACAGAATGTTTGAAGTGATTATATGACTTTGGGTTGCAAGTTTCCACCCTGTAAAAGATTAAATTATATGTCTCCATTTTTCTATTTGAAATAAGTTACCCTTACAGCTTAGACCTTCTTGTTTTTGACCCCAGCATTACAAAGTATAATGTCCCGCCTGTATTTTGTCCTTGCAGAACGGCTTGATGGTGAAAGTTACAGAAACATGTCCAGAGATTAACTGCACCACCGGTGAGCAGATCCTACCAGAGGGCAGATGCTGCAATGTTTGCAGAGGTATGGCTTCCATTTACCGCAATCTTTCTGCCATCCACAACTCAACCTCTCTTTGGATCTGTGTGCACCAGTGTTCTCCACAAAGAGTAGTGAAAGCAACCCTCTCTTCATGTTAATTAAGCTGGACTCTCGCAATATTTCTCTACCTTTCCGTTCCTGTGAACGTATTTTGTTTTTGTTTCTTTTTTGGCTAAGATAGCTATCAGAGCAGATTGGGCTGTCTTTTGCAGAGCACCTGCTATGCCAATTTGCCTGGGTCCTGCTGCTTTGGCAGGGAACTACTACAAGGTAAATAGGCACCAGTCTGTCAGTAAATACATTGAATAAACAAACTGTATGCAGCCTGCAGTTATGATACCATTAGGCACCATTACGGGAAAAAAAGAAAACACAGGGCAAGTTTGGCTGGAAGAAAATTGTGCTCTTGTTTTTGATAAGATTGGCAATATGCCTCACACACACCAAATTTTGAGAAAGGGAGAGAACGCATGCATAAGAGAAAGAAAGATGAACAAATATTTATAGTGATTGAAAGGAAAATATACTTAAAAACAAGGAAAAGATGAAAGAAAATAAACGAGAATGATTAGAAAATTAAAGGTGGTGAGAAAAATGTAAGAATCAAAGGAAGGGAGAAGAAGAATGGATGGCTGTGAGAAGGAATGGGTTGAATAAAGGAACTATCAGCAGGAGACTGAAGAGTGCATGAGTTTATATGATAAGACTTTGCAATTAAATATTACCTTCCTAGAAACCCTCTATTTCCCACCCTACTTGTGTGTGTTTATCCACCGTAAATGAAGCAGAATGCAGGACATTATTTCCAAATCAAAACAAAATCGTACAAAGTAATTTTGATCGAGATCCCAGTGGAAATATCTTGGTACAGTTGAATTAAGAGAAATGAGTAACTTTTCAGCTAGATATCAGAGCTTGTTTTAAGTCAATAATTCCTTAAAATTCATAAAAAACTATTAATATTAGATTATTTTACTTATAACAAGACATTTTTCCCATGTTACAAGTGAAATAATCTGCCAGTGGATACTTTTTAAAATCAGTTTTAGCGAATTGACATAAAACAATCTCCTATATCTTGCTGAAACTACTTGTATGTTTTTTCCTATTTCAAGTGCACTAAGATGTTTGCGCTAAAAACTAGACAAGAATATTGGATACAATTTTGTGTTTTTCAGTGTAGTATCTACTTCACAGTTTTTCTGAAATGCATTTTTCCCTTCCTGGTTTGTGGAAGGGACATTCATGGTCACACAGGCTCTGTCGTTGCAGTACTCCTACTTCATTATTTCACTGCAGTAGCGAACAAGAACCATCATGAGGGACTTGTGTCCACACAAACACAACTTTTTAGGCCAACATATAGATGGTACACACTTCCATAAGCAATTATTTTAAATTTGTGCACCATTTTAGAGATGGAATTATGGGGTTATAGTAATGTAGTTGAAGCTCAGGCTCTTTGGCTGCTCTGTCTCTTAGGGCTTTTATGCACAGCCTGTCTGTCACTCATTACAGAACAGGATGAGATGCATCTACACAGTGAGACACAATCATCTCTCTGTCTGTCTGCCACCGTCCTCATCTGTCAGACTAATTTTCGGTCCATCTATCTGTTTCATTACACTTGTGCATGTGCCTGCTCTGTCTGCAGAGGTGCAGATCAAAAAACAAAAAACAAAAAAAAAACAGGCAGCACATTTGCCATAACATTATGACCTTGTACGTTTCAAGTCAAATTGTCCTTGAGGAAAAATCTTTGTGGCACTTGGAATTCCAATTCTATTAACCATTTTATTCTCTCCTGCTTTTCTTTGCTCTCATGAACCGAAATGCATCCTGACTAAATCCCCAAGTCAGCTGTTCACATTTATGCATTTTTATAGTTTAGTCATCAAAAAGGAAGTTTTGACGGAAAAGCCTACACCATTAGACAAGATATTCTAGAACATAAAAATATTCATTTCAGATCCAATCAGATCGAGTTTATTTTAAATAAATCGATTACCTTTAAATACAATCCAATTTGATAGTCAGGTTCAGATGAAGTTACAGGCGATTCAGTCTATGACATAATTCGACTTGTTTTGATTGCTGAAACTTTTTCCTGTCTTACGGTTCTCAGCTTGTGTTGTAACAACATTTCTATGGTTGGGCTTACCTAACTGCAGGCATGATGTTTTTGCTGATTGAGATTTAATTTCTGCACACAATCTCCATCATTGGTATATTGATTGTCCTGCCAATTTTCTAATGACATAAAGTTTTATTCTGAAGAAGCAAAACAAAGTATGAAGATAGCAGATTGTTGGGAGCAAAAGAGCAACAAATTTTCACCTTGTGGGATAAGCAACCAAGTCGCATGCAAGCAACAATTTGTGCGGTTGTGTCTTTTATTGCCGTTTGTGAATCCTTCCTCTAAAGGAAAAGCCTTTAAAACTGCACCACTTTTGTATAGACATATACATAAGGCTCAATGTCATTCATGATGAAAAGTGTTTGTGTCTCTTTCCACAGAGCTGCATTTGTATTTGCCTGTCTATACAAAACTTTTCATTGCCTCGAGTGAGCAAATTTTATCACTCCCTTTGCTTCTCTCTTTCAGGTTATGACTTCTGCGCAGAGGGACTCATTTGTGGAGAAAACTCGGAGTGTAAAAACAGGAATACTAAAGCAGAGTGTGAATGCAAGAGCGGCTATGCCTCCATCCACGGGGACTCTACTTATTGTGAAGGTACGACTTTATTTTACTCGGCTCAGGTTGTGCAGGGCCTCACGCGGTTGACTCATAATTTATATCAGCCTGGATGTAAAAAAAAGCTGAACTGGTAGCAGTGGGTGGAGCGTTTAATTCACCGTTTGCCTTCAGGAATACAGAGGCTGTGATCTACAGACTGAGTTTTGTACAAGTATGATGACTTCCAACAACTGCTTTAAAAAAGCTCAATTATTAACCTAATGCCATGAAAAAGTCACCTGGCTAGAGTTTCCTGTTCTATGAAACTTTTCCTATAGATTGAATGTATACCCAACAGTCACAAAAGGAGAGAACATGGAACTGTGGTGAAATTTTCCAGGAGTGGCTGGCCTACCAAAATTACTCCAAGAGTATGTAGAGGAATTAAAATACTTTATGGTAAATATTTGCATATAGCTGCATTTCTATTTCAAATGTCGTGGTTTTGCTCCAGTGGCAACATCCAGTTGTTGATCATGTGACTCGTGTGATGCAAAAGTGTTTCCATTGCAGTTTTGGGAAAGAAATCATATAAATAAACCACATAAATAAAATATGTGACACAATCATATGTGCCACAATATAAACCATATATTTATTATAAACCATATATTTATATTTTCAAAATGTGAATTTATATTGTCAGTGGAAACAGAGCTATTGACATGACGAAGGTGGAAAAGTTTTATGTGGTGAATCTTATTACATCTTGTAAAACTAACAGAATTACAATAACAGAAAACTGGATGTAAATAATGGATTTGCGTCAAACAGCAGGACATTGAAGCACGCCGGCAAATCCACCACCAAATTGAAAGTTTGACAGTAATTACATGTTTGGAATTACTGCAAACACGTAATGGCAGTTTTTGTCAATAGAGGAGCAGGTTTATTTGGATTGTTTCTATTTTTACAAATCATTTAAAAAATTCTTGTGGATTTTTCTCTTTTTATCTTTGCTTACTGTGGCTTAGCAGGATACCTGTAAAGTTTTTAGAGACTTTATGTGATTTGTTTCCAGTAGGTTGACATGGTTTACATATGCTTGAAACATTTGGGTCAATTACATTTAGCTCTAGCATAAGTTTCTCTTTTGAACAAAAAACTAATCAGAATTTTAAAAACTGACTTTTGCTAATTTGCAATGTTTCTTCTGTGGAAGAAAGTCTGTGATCATTCCTGTGTGGAGATTGTTGGCTGTGTAAAATCCCCAGCCTATGGAGGCTGCAGGCTTAGATTACTTGTGATGAAGCCAATGGCTTTATTTGATTAAGAAGCTTCAGAGCATGAGTCTGTGGATTGAAGGATTTGCTCAGTGCTTGGTGCAATTGTCTTTGGATCACAGCCACAACAATCTGAATACACTGAGCGTTCTGTGAGCCCTGTAGCCTTCCTTCACATCTCTGAATTGCATCAGATTTTAACCTAGAGTTGGACTCCAGTCCAAATCAGTCCCATGCCAAAAATGAGAGCTGAGAAACTCTGATTGCTAGATCAACAGTTTAAAATCAGGGAGCCTCGGTTTCAGCTACATGGACTTTATCCATGTTTGGGGTTTGTGCCCTACAGTCGGCTCAGACTTTTTTTCTATTCCATTTGCAATATTGATAGTTTTTAGAGCTTTTCCCTCACATGCAAGTGAAAGTGGCTTAGGATAGGTGTGTGATAACAGCGATAAAGTCCTTAATGGTGAGGTAACCGTCTGTTTTTGAGTTATAAACAAAACCCCAAAGGCTGATGTGATGTCGGTTCTTGCTGAGGTCAATTTAATTGCTTGTATGTATTATTAACAGGAGAATCAGCTCTGCTTTTACTATCATTAAATGTGATCATCACATCCTCATAAATGTTTTATTATGCATCTTATGACATTATTTACTTGTAATCAGAAAGATGCTTTGGAGCAGTGTTAACAAATCCCAGTTTGAATGTGATAATTGCTCTCAGTCACCTCATGGTGCCATTTTTGTCTGTTTTTAATGTAAAAGCAGGGATGAGCTGTTATGGATACAGGTGGTGCAGCAGTGTAGCTGTTACCACAGTCACTTGACAGCAGAAACGTCTCCTGCTCAGATCTTAAGCTTTTATTGAGATATTTTTGTAAAGGTGTTTTCTCTTTGGTTTTCCCTCAAAGTTCAGATCACATGAAGGTAATTTGTTTGTTTATGTCTTATTATTTTCAGTGCATCATTTGTCTAACTCTTGGATTATTGAGTTGTAGTTTTTCTTCATATTTTAAACCAAACTGAACGAACCCTGAAATCAGTTACTATAATGACTGAAAACAAATAAGCTGCCAATTTTGACTCTACTAAACTTTCTCATTTGGGAATGACATTAGGAACTGTTTGTATCTTGGAAGAAGTAAATTTAAATTTGTGTAAAAGTTATTAAAATAGCATTTAAAATGCAGAGTAGATATGCAGTTCAACAGAGGCATAGCTTTTTTATCTGTAAAGAACAGAGCTTTTCTATATATCAAACGCAAGCTTTTCCTGGGCACGTTGTCTGCAGCATATTGGGTCAGTTTGCTATTGCATATATACGATGCAGGCTTAATTTCTGCACCCAGCCAGTGAATTTGGTTACAGTCTTAATATTCAAAGCCATTTGCCTAATCTCTGAGAAAGCAGGAATGTGCCCGCATAGGCAGAATATCCACAGACGTATAAATACAAACATAGCCACATACTAATGAAGATCTGTTTTTCAACTGCTTGGCCGCCAAGGAGGGTGTTTATTTATTCCATAAAAGATGCATTGCTGCATATGGCCTGACATCTTTCTGGATATGTGCTGGATCCTGAGCTTCTATGTCTTTTCTTTGCTTTGGAAACTGATAAACATTGTAGGTGCATGAGTCTTGTGAACTTGTATTGTTGGATACATGAAGCAGGTTGATAATCATTTATTTGTTTCTCGCGCATCGTCAAACTCTGACCAGCAGAGCACATAAAACGTATCTGGTAGATCATCAAGTTGCTATTCCTAGCTTAATATCTGCCACCTCCACAAAACTTATGCATGGGAAACATATTTATATTGAAGAAAACAGAAGGTGCATCTTAATGGGAGGGAAAACAAAGCTGCTGATAAACAGCCATACTTTGATTCTCTGCTTTAATGTTTTTCAAATTCATTTGACCAACACATGCTGGGATTATTTTTTATTACATTGATTAAAAGTTTACACTGATTATGAATTTTGCGTTGCTCCATTGGACACATGCTATCAGATTTAAAGGTGTGTTTATGGGACTCTTCTCTAATATTGACCTGACTGATTCAGTCTGGTTCAAAACGCCTTTGATCAAAAATATCCCTGTAGTAAAAGTTTCTCTTTTGTTGGTGTGCTATATGTGTAACTACTGCAATTAATTTGCACTGTGTTAAATGTTCCCTGCAACTTCGCAACACATTTGAATGCTTGATTAAAACACTGCTTATGTATTTGAGTGCTAATGCTCAGTAAAAAAGATTCACCTAATGACAACATTTAAGCTGCTCTTACTCTTTCACTTGCTACATATGACGGTGTATCTAAAAATGTATGTCTTGTTATGATGAAATGGAGCATCGTTTGTGAAACATCAAGTACTGTCACATCTTTGAAGTCTTATTTCACTTTTGATTCACCGACGTTTGTTATAGTTTGATGTATCAGAATGTAGGTTGTAAAATTTATTTTTCAGTTCAGAGTATGGAAAAAAGGGAGTTTTGATGTAAAGTTGATTTTTTTAACCATATATCATGTTAAAATGTAATTTCATCATCAAAAACATACATAGAGTGAACCCCCTCCTCCACACAAGGCTCCTTCAGACTAGTGGCAGCAGCAGTTATCCAGTGTTTCTTCCCCCATGCAGTGAAACTGCTGTAAAACGAGATAAGCATATTTGCACTATTTTTAGCAAAAATAAATATTGGTTAAACGTGTAAAAATAGTCATGGCATTTTTTTTAAATGTATTGATCTCTTCTAAAGAGTATATATCTTTATATTTATATTCAATATATGAAACCAAAGTCAAATTTATTTTTTTATGCCCATAAAAAACTAAAATTGATTCAGATTCTTCTGAACAACTACAGCAGTGTTTACCCACCTGGTATTTGGATTTGTTTGATTCTCTGTTCTAAATGATTCAAACTTGGTTGTGCTTGTTTTATTCCAGCATAACTCCTTATCTGCAGCATGTAAGAATGTATTATAACTTATAATTAAGGAGCCTAATATTTTATTGATAAAAAGTCTCATGGTTTTTGTTCACTCAGGCTTTACCGTCTGTATCAGCTCTTGTTTATGCTGTCAGTATTATTCTTAGACTCCCAGCAGATCTAATGTATCCACCCAAATGTCTCTGCAGAGACATTATAATAGTGCTGCTGCTGTTGTTTTGCTGTCAGGTTTTTAATCGTCCAAGGAAAAAAAAAAAAAAAAAAAAAAAAAACAGGATTATGCTGTTGACACACAGAGTGGAGAAGTATTGCTCAGAAATGAAGCACAATAATAAGACATATATAGTCCTGTTGTTCTGGAAAATGTTGCGTCAGCAAAAGACAAACAAGCATGATCACCCATTTCTGGAGTCAGTAGTAACCTGTTCCCACGTGGTTTTCACCCTGGAGGCTGACGTTTTGAAATCCCAGCCTGGACGCCTTTCTGAGTCAACCTTCACCAAAGCATTGACAATTTTCTTTCCCCTTCATACATCTCCAGCTCCGAGTGTTTTTGTCTTGAGTAAACCTAAATGATCTCCCACTCTGCAGCTTGGTGTTCTACAGCCTCTCAAGCACCCAGGCTGAGCTCTGCCTCGCTTTTTCATGGATCAGATTAAAGCCACTATGACTGCTGTGCAATCTGGAATTGTTTGTTGTTTAAGACATTATTGAAATGTCAGAGCAGTTATGCAGATGCTTAAGTCAAGTACTTTCTCATATGCAGATTTGGAGCCCATTTGTATTACAATTATCATCCAAGGGTTGCTATGGAGAATTATCCTGCTGTTAAGAACCTCTAAGGGTCACTATGTGTGCATTATTATCTATGTTAGCTAATCTCAGGCTTGTTCTTCAATCTACCTTATACATGAAGGTAGATTTCCCACCAATTAAGCTGCTCTGTGTTTTGGTTCATCTATTTAGTTTGATTAAACATAATTAGATTTAACTCAGTTTAAAGTAGCTGGTATTTAAGGTAAGATTTTTTTTTTTTTTGCACCAGAAACATCACAAATTTAAAAGAATAACTCTATGTGATAAATGATTATTTTGCCCTGAGATGTTTCTCAAATGTTTCTCTTCACATTATGAATCTTTAAAGAGGGGATGATGCAACATTTACCGTTTTAGCTTTTTATCATGCTATGTTAATCCATCATCAAAAACATACCTGGAATGTTGTTTAGATTCTTTCATGAATCTTTCAGGAGCCTTTGAATCTTCTTTGGCAGACTTTCGGGAATGCCTAAGCTTTTTCTTATACAATGCTCCGTCTGTTTCCCCAAAGCTCCACCTTGGAGCTCCTGTCTCCACCCACAGAGCCTCCGTCACACAGCTCCTCCAGACTAGCTTCAGAAGGAGATGCCAAACATTTAGTGGAACTGTGTGTCTGCTGAGCTTAACATACAAACTACTTTTCAGTTCAGTGCTCCTTAGAATGGTTATAAACGGCATTCTGGAGGTGGGCCTTCTTAAAGTGACAGAAGCCAATTTCTGTGATATAAAGCTAAATTAATTTTGTTATTTTTGACACACATAGAATTTTCACATATTAATATATAAAGACATATGGTTGTAGCTGAATTAGGCTCCCTTGTAGCATTCGGCTAAGCTGAGATCAACTTAGCTGTTGATCTCAGACAAGAGGTGGATTACAGTGGCTCTCAAACATGTATCTAACCAGTTCAAATGACCGGTCTTCTGTTAAAAGGAAAACAAAAACTATACTGTAGTACTGTTAATAGCTTAAATACTTGAGATTCTTCAAATTGTTATCAATGCTTACTGTAATAGTTCAAACTAACCATCTCATCCTTACAGCTACCATCTGCACTCTTCATTTTCTGCACTCTTGGGGATAATACAGCCAATTGACCTGCAGAAAAATGAATGGCTCTCAAGGATAAGTCTGCTTTATAAACCGCATCCAATAGCTTGTCAAGTAGCATTGTGGCTTTGGCATTTCTACTGGAAAAGATGCATTTTTTTTTTTTTTAACATATCTTAGACAAGCTGAATGCAAAAATCATGAATAGGTGAATTTTCTGAGGATACTGAACTGCAAATAGGCAAAGGTCCACTGTAATGCAAATTGAGTTTATTGCAAACTAACGGATAACGGTGACTCCATTTACTGCCACATGGGTTGATTGTTGTTGAATTTTAAAGTCTGCCGTTATCACTGTTGATTACTTTTTTTTGCCGTTTTTCTGTAAGTCGTTGAATTCTTAGCACTATTTCAGCATTGTTTTCTCAACATGATATTCAACATCTGTACTTGACAGTAAATGTTCATAACCCCAAAACCCTTCAATATGGTTGTTGAATTGCAACATTTTGAAAGGTAATTTGTTAAACTTCCTCTTTGTTGTGCTTGAAAACACTCATCATCAGTTGTCACAAACTCTTGATGTCAGGAGTTTCTGCAGCAGATGACACAAGTAGTGATTAGATTTAGGAGACAATTCATTTTTCAAATAATGTGAGGTTGGTTTGAACAACATTTCTTCACTTAGTGAATTAAATTATCACATGAACAGTGTTTTGTGTAATTACTCAAGTTATCTTTGTCCATTAGTAACAGTTGTTTGATCAGTTGGAACATTAAGTGTGACAAAACTGCAAAAACTGAAGAAAAGGGGCAGAGACTTTTTGATACCACTACATGTTCTCAAAAATGAAACGGAATGCTGTTGAAGTTTTTATGTAGTTAATAATTGCAAAGCTCTGCACTCTTTCTTTTCATTCACCAACTTAAAACAGTCATTCTTTTGCAGTTTGATTTTGCCAGGAGTCCAGCGACTCCCCCTTGGTGGATAGATTAGAGCAGTTTGAGTCTGACACATCAAACCATTTTCTGTTTGATCAGCTTGCTTTCATTTAGCTCCAAGGAGCGAAACTCTTTGGGATCAGGAACGGAGTCTCTGATGTGTCACCCTAGCTAACAGGCTCAGGAGGCATTTTATGATATCCCAGATCTCCAGTCAGTCATTGCTTGGAACCACAACAGATTTTGTCTCTTTTATTCTTTCTGCTCTATCTCTTCCCTCCTTGCTTTTACTACTTACTGATAATCTGCAGTGACTTTAGTGCTAATGGCATTGCACTTGCTGCTACTGGAGCTGCTTATCTTGGCTGATGATGTGCCCGTTTTTTGTTTGTTTTTTTTTTTTGTAGATCCTGGAGGGTACATGAGGAAGTAACCAGTCTGAGTGTTTGTTCAGACAATTTGCTAGATCAAGAAATGCCATTTAAACCAGAAAAAACATTTTTGACACAACATTGTTTTAAAAAATGTCAGGCTGATGTTCATGGTAAATGCTTTATTACATGCCCTCTGAAATTCTGCATAGAAACATGCATAATTTTGGGGCTGTTCTTAAATTAAATGTATCTGCAATACAAATGTCATGAAAATGCAATTTTACCAGGCAGACAAATGAAGAGTTGAGGCATTATTTCATATCAAACCCTTAAAAGGCAGGGTTTTCCTTTAAATATGTAATTCAGATTAAATTAAATCAAATCTACTGTTCTGACATGTTATTGTAGTGAACAGTTGATAGATGTGAGCTTGTGAAGAATTATGTCTCCCAGTGCAATTATTCACCAATTTTTAAATTTGCATGAGTCTTGCTGTCAGCCTCAAACAAAGGAAAACCTTTGCTGTCCATAAAGCAATCTAAATTTTATGATCAAATTTCTGGTTGTTGTGTTTCTGGACATAAAACTTGTCAGATTTTAAACAGATAGCAAAGGGACTGCATAATTCTCAATGTCCTAAGGCGGCATGCAGCGCTCTTTTGAAGATTTAATCTTCCGTGTACGTCCGTTATTTTCTCAGCACTACAGGAATTTGTATAAATGTATAAAAAAAATCATAACTTTCTAATATTTCTTTGCCTTAACTTTGCACAGCAGAAGAGAAAATACTATATTTTGACACTTTTATAGATGCTGATGAAATCAGTAAAATAAAGTCTGGATTTTCACATAGTTAGCTTGCTTTTAAGCTAACTCTTAATACCTTCCTGACATTACAGTTGACTGTTAAGAGGTAATTTCTGATGAACCCCCTTGCCCCCAAACAATTCACAATGATTCCCTGCTTGTTTTTAAGTTGCTTTGTCACTAAAAATCCTCCTCACCACTCCTAGCATGTTAAGAGTTTTGTCTTAAAGGGGCAGCATTAGGTAAATTCAACGTTTTGAGCTTTACATCATGTTATAATGTTATCCCCTCATCAAAAACATACCTGGAGTGCTGCCTTGATTCTTTCATGCATGTTTGATAAATCCCTTAGTCTCCATGGCAACCACTGAGCCATGCAAAACGCCTGGGTGGACCTAGTGCTGCCTTCCAGTCATAGCTGCAATTTCCAAACTTCCACCTCACAGAGCAGCTCCTTCAGATTAGCCAGCATCAATTAGCAAACACCTGGTGGAACTGTGCCTCGGCTGAACTCATTATAGGAGCTCCTTCTCAGTGCAATGCTGGCAAAAACATCATTAAAAGGTTAGTAGAGGAGTGGTGTTGTGATGAATTTCTGAAGGCAAAAGTTTTTAAAGAGACAATTCGTTGAATTGGGAAGTCAAATTCCTTTTAAGGCATATTTGATATACGTATCATTTCCATACAACTGAGTTTCTTGACGATGTTAGGAAATGGTGCTATGTGCCTGGAAAACACATAATACTGCCCCTTTAAAGGTACGCCGATTAGTTTTATGTATGACATGATTATGTTTCATGTCCAAAGACTTGCTGTACTAATTTCATGACAAAAGGTTTTTTACAAGGTCCACACAGCTGAGAAATAGAAAGTAATTTATGCAGAATTTTACCAATGATGTTTCCTCATGCTGCTGATAGTGGATGGCAGATGAGCTGATATGAGCTTCACTTCTGGGCAGCACAGATCAGAACCGAGGCTATCAGACAGTCAGAGATACGGAGAGGGACTGTCTGAGGGAATGTTAGTTAAATAATAGAAAAAAAAACAGATGAATATACTGAAGAATCACCGGGGGCCCAAGCCTGCAGGAGTCGCATCTTCTGAGGTTAGAAATGAGCCAATCAAGGCCAGCAGCTGCCCGCAGAGTTTCCACAGTAGGGATGAAGGTGTGTCTGAGTAAAAGCCCTCGTGTGAGTGTGTGTGTGCGCGCGCATTGCTGTCCTGGCTTTTTCAGATAAACTCCAGGAAACATGAAGCATCTCCACCCGGAGTGCAGCACCTGCCCTCATGTGACGGCTAATCCTCAAAAACTGACAGTTTGTGTTTACGTTTCCTCGCTGACTGTGGTCACACAACAAAACCAGGAGTCACAGAAACCTGAGCACACACATTTGTTATGTGTCAACACTTTTACTCATTTCATATCACAGTTCGCTGTAGTGCCAAATCATTAGCTTTAATGTTCCCTGTGCACCAAGTAACATACTGCACAGGTAACCTATTGATTAGGAGCTGTTCGGATAATGTCCAGCTGTCCTTATTCATCCTGCAGTGATGGGGGCAGTGGCACGCATCGGAGTTGGAAAGTCCTGCCGGCTGAATTTACTCTCACTCAGTGACATTAAAGAGTAATTGGCTGTGTTTGTGCCTCTGTGAATCAATCAGCTTCTCTGTAGGTACTCTGCCTCTGTTGTGGTAAAACAAGGACGTAATGACAAGGAATGAATGAGCCACAGCCTCTGCTCACTCTTTGTTCTGAACATTGTAAAAAAAAAAAAAGGAAGGGGGTAAAGTTGGGTCAGTGGAGAAAATGAGAAAGAATCCAAACAGACACCAACTTGGGTGGGAAAAAAGACAAAGACAAGTACAAAGCAGTGCCCTTTAAGTTTGTCCCACTTTCTCTTAAAATTAACATGTAAAAGAATCAATTTGAGTTCTAGACCTCCACCCATGATCACAAGGAGAACATGCTTTTTTATATTAAAGTTTTCTGAAGTCAAACAATAAATTAATACAGTTTTTGACGCTGCTTATATGAATTTATATGTAAAAATATCAATATTAGTTTTCACTTTATGAACAAATTAGTGCACTGATAACTATACACTGAAGAGGGTGATTCACAGCTTCTGCTAAATTAAAGGATTATTTCACTGTCTTGAATTGAATTTGATCATCTTAAGCTTTGGTTTGTGATAAAATTTAATCCAGATACTTTAAAGCACAACATGAAGCTCTTTACTGTATTTTTGTATGTAGCAATAGAACCACCTAATATTGAGAGAACCCTTAAAAACTCCTTTGTATGAACTGGAATTTAAATGTCTAAAAAGTATTTTTTGAATGAGCTTCTATTAAAATATATAGAATTGTTTTTATTTGGTGGAAAGCATAGATCAAAAGACGATGACAAATTGCTAGTCAAGTATTTTGAATCTAAAATATTTTTAGAACCAGACTCGATTGAAAGTCGGCATAAGTCCACTGTCGGCCTTGCTTTGAGAATTTCTGATCTCCGTTTCTAATATTATTCTACTTTTGCTTTTAGAAAAGTCTTCATTTTAGTAAATATGTTTAATAATAAAATTAATAATAAACCCATGCTCAGTGCACAAAAAAATGCCTAAACATTTAAACTGGCCTATTTGTGACAAGTGTGATACTTTTTACACCCTTAAAGCTAAATCCATGTGAGTGGTTTTTCACAGGCCAGAAATTCCTTTTTTTATTTTTTTATTTTTACCAGATTCTGTTATTTTATTTGCCACAGTGCAGACCAGCATCGATATGTTGTTCTGGGGGATCTGTAACGAAATAAGCTGCTTTGTGTGGTGCTGCAGGTGCTTATCTCTCAAACAGCTGTGAAGTGGAATTTTTTCCTTCGCTGTACTAAAAGATCCATTTTACTCGGGTTGATAACAACTATGCCCGTTACGGAAATGCCCTAAATATTTGATAAGCTTTAACATTTAGAGAAGTGATATTTTCACATTTCTTTCCAGCATGTGTAAACACTTTTTTGACTAGATGTGAGGAAACTATCCATGATTTTGTTTTTATCTAGGCTTAAACAAATGTGTGGCTCTTTTCTTAAAACAATAAGACAAAAGTGACATTATGGAGGCAGTGAATAGTGATTATCGTATTAAAATGAATCGTGGGAAGCAGTCTTGCTCACTTTAAGTGATTATTTCGTAAGGCATTGAAAGGTTGAAAGTCATCCACAGAATCTGACACAAAGTATTCTTGAACCTAAAATTGCCCCGAGCATCAAAACTCTTTGAACAAGTAGAACAACTTCTTCTCAGAATCTGCAGAGACTATTAAAAAGAAATGAACAAAGCAGACTTGGCAACAACTTCTCACTAATTTTGAAAAGCATTGTCTTATGTGTGTATATATATATCTATATAGTAGGACTCAAATTAAATTCAATTTAAATTTTAATTTAGTTAATTTTAATTTAATCGCTTATTGATCAAGCTATTGACAAAATAAGTGATATTTTTTTAAGTCAATCTTGAGCTTGTATGCACTAAGACCTTCATCTTGCTTTTTGCCAGTTTTTTTTTTTCAGATTAATGGGAAAAAAACTGAACATAGTATGTAAAAAAAAAAAAAGCAATTTTCAAAAATAAAATTTACATACTGTCACAAAAAACAACAACGTCTTATGAAAAATGGGCAAGATGAATGATTCATCCTTTAAAGGTAAAGGTAATTTTATTTATATAGCACATTTTCAGCAACAAGGCAATGCAAAGTGCTTTACAGGATTTAAAAGGAAATCCAAACAAAATAACAAACCAAAGGAAAGAGCAAAAGAAGAAAAAGCTAATAATGTTGATCCAAAGTAAACTAGATAAAGAAGTATTCCAAATGGTTACAACAAACAGGATCTTTTTCGCACCTCATGATCAAGCACGCACACACACACACGCAGGCAGGCATAAAGACAACAACTAAGCCTTTTTTTATGACTGCCTAGGCAGAGATAATGGAAGGGAAGACAGCATTGGGAAGTATAGGCAGTGCTGCCAGCCAAGCTCTGTCCAAAGTGCTTAAAGTCCAAACGTGTGAGGAGAGTTTCTCAGTGTGCAGTGGGTGGATTGATTCAGCCCACAGTGTAACACTGGCAGTCTGAGGCCTGCTGAAGTCTCAGTGGGTGAGCGCTCTGTTAAAAGGTCACTCAAAGACCTGTAATAAATTACAGTTATTTCACCAAACGACAGTGTACAGTGTGCTGCTGGCCCCGAAACTCTCCTCTTGTACTCCCTGTCCCACTTCTCAAACTCTCTTCTGGGTGGCATCCATCTCTGCCATCTGCACTTCACCGAATGCATGTGTTCCAACACAGCCAACGCTGTCCTTGGCATGGCTCCGCTCCCTCGCCTCATTCCTCATACGGTTATTTATCCCTGCTTATTTCCGTTCAATTTCCTGACCATCTCTGAGCTGTGGGGGATTGGGCTGGTAATCCTTGAGCCAGAGGGTTTGCTGGCTTACTGCTCTGAATGGTCCATGAGCTGGAGTGCCCAAATTTTCACTGGAACCGAGCCTGAAAGCTCCCATGCAAGGCTAGAAACTAATTTGCACTAAGTAGCCTAATGGGAGTGAATGCAGATTACCTAAAGGTCTGTTTTATTTAATTATCATGGATCGTGTGTGTGTGTGTGTGTGTGTGTGTGTGTGTGTGTGTGTGTGTGTGTGTGTGTGTGTTGACAATTTTATGCTTCTTGATTTTAAGTATTGTTGTGTGTTTACTTCCCTTTTTTGTGTTTTCTTTAATTTATATGTAAACAATTCTTTGATGGTTCAAATTTTTCTTTGTTTTGGTTAAAATCCTCTAAAGTTACACATTGTGGATTGTTTGAGATCACAAAATATTACCCACTGCACATTTTTAAGTAAACATATTTGAATAAGTATTGCATAAACATCCCCATTGCAACTTTTTGTGTGTCCATCTACATCTCACTATTATGCAACAAGGAAAACATCCAGCCAGCGCTAGAATTTGAATAATAACATTATCCATGTGTTTAAACATCCCAGTTAAAGTCAAGACCCAAATCCAACTAAGGTGGAAATAGTTTTTCATACTAAGCACCAGCCTGTCTGACATTCTTCTTTCCGAAATGGCTCAAAGACTTTCTAGATCTTTAAAGTTTTAACAGATATCCCAAAATACTATATGTCACTGCAGTGAAAGTATGAACAGTGGACTCTCTCTAGTCGCAGAGGTTAGGGGTCACAACCATTCACAAATAGCTGAATTCTTAATACTTGAAACCTCCTCAGAAAAGCCTTTCAACAGCTTATTTTAATGTTTCAAACACCTAACATACCTTAATGTGCACAATGGAAACCATCTTGGCACTATTAAAGGTGCCAAGAAATACCTTTAGAAAATTAAAGGTATTTCTAATCTCCCCTCTTGGTGAGACAGCCACTCAGGGCAAGGATAATGAATGGCTCTCCATTCTGCTTTGCAAATGTTAGCCAATAAAGTACTAAGTAGCATTGTGTATTTCAGCTTCCCAAGCTGAATTTTCTTTTGAATATTTTAGATGAATTCCAGAAAGAAATGTACAAATAGGTGAGCTTCCTGCAAATCACTATGTTCTGCAAAAAAATCTGCAGGTGGCTGAATCTGTGAAAACTGAACTGCAAATAGACCGTATCGTCTCAGAGGGAATGAGTACAAATGCACACCACATATCTATATACAAAGGTCTGCCACAAAATCCAAATCAAATACTTCGAAGTTTGAGGCTGTAACATGATAAAATGTAAAAAGTTAAATGGATATAAATATTTAGCCCTTCATTCCTACGTGGTTGGAGCCATTAGTGTACACAACTTTGAGAAGTTTCCACTTTAACTCGGACATTCTATGACACGGCTTAAAAAAAGTTACTTTAGCACATTTAAATGCATTTTATTCATAAGGTGAAGACTTGGCCTTAGCCGAGTCTGGACAGGGACAGAAACTTCTCTTCCCTTAAGTCACTGCCAATCTGTTAATTACAGCACAGACCACAGGGACTAATGATCATGTTCCACAGACTGGTAATGACACAATTATAACTGCGAGGATATCAGTCATCTCCAATTATCTCATTCAGTGTCCTTGGACTGCATAGGCACACACAGAAGAACACACACTCGCACGCACACACACCGCCTTACTTGTGAATAAGACAGAAAACTAGATGACTCAGTGTCATTGAAATCAATCGTTCTCATGCATAAACTTGCTAAAGTGACAAGAGTTTTTAAAGAGCAAATCAGTGCTGTCAAGTGAACGTACAGGCAGTTTAAGTTTCACCTACATACAAAACAAATCAATTGTAACATTAATAAAGTAATTTGAGCTTTTTTGCTTCTGGTTTTTGAAATAAAAAAATAAAGAAAGAAAAGATCAGTGGCTGTCATAGCACTTGTTGCTTTTTTCCATAATTGATTTTTCCTGCCAGAAAATACATCATGGATTCACGCTTTGATTTGTGGCTTTCAGCCAAAAACGTGCAGAGGTATGTGACCTAAATGTTCTGCAAGGCTGTCTTAACATTCACACCAGATTAACTGCTGGCAGTTAAACCCTCCAACAGCGTTTTTCCGTAACTGTGCCTGCACTAATTTAACGCTCCAGTACGCTAAGATGAGCTGTTACATTCGAGAGGAGCAAGAACAAAGCCACGTTGCATGTCAGGCCGACAACTTTGTTTTCTTTCAGAACTGCTCTTGAAGTTTCTCTGTTCATGGCCTTCCCATTGGTTTGGCTGGTTTACGTCAAGTTTTAGAAGGAGTTTGTTTTATATTTTATTACTTTATCTAGAAAAAACATTTTAAAGAACCATATTTTTCGGATTATAAGCCGCTACTTTTTTCCCACGCTTTGAACCATGCGGCTTATAGCCCGGTGCGGCTTTTCTGTCAATTTTTCTTCAGCCACCAGGGGGCTCTTTAACAGGAAGTGGATCATTGGAAGTCAAACTTGGAAATCAAAGAAAGCGCTGATTTTCATTTAGAACAAGCGCATGCCAGCAACAGGCACGACGGAGAAGTATTTTCAAACTCATAACCCCTCATCATGGAAACAACTCGAAGAAGTTCATATATGATGCCGCTTTTAAGTTGAAGGCTATTGATCTGGCAGTACAGATCGATAGCCGCTGCACGTGAATGAATCCACAGTTTGGCATTGAAGATGGAGGGCTGCGTCCTTCATAGCAGATTTAAGGTCCTTGTGGAAAACCAAGAGCGTGGAGATGCCAGCAGCTTATAGCCCGCTGCTGCTTATATATGTACGTTTCCAGTTTTATTTTTATTTTTTAAACTTTGTGGGTGCAGCTTATAGTGAGGTGCACTCTACAGTTCGGAAAATGCGGCATTAAAGTTAAACATGGCACAGTGTTACAAATCACAATGACAGAAGTCTTGAAATGCTGGAGCTCCAGGGTTTGTGTTCAGGCTTTATTTCTGTAAAACATATTTGGTTCAATGTTGTGGGCCTATGGATTTCTCTTTCCATTGCTCAAAGGCCTTTGTCTTCCATATAAGTGAAATAATGCATGGCTTTATTTGAATCAATGCCTCAAAGTCACGGCGTCCCTCAACATGTGGAGTTTAATTATATTCTAACAACTCCTACTTGGTTTGTTGAGATTTTGCAGGGAAATCCTCAGCATATACAGTAGCTGCTATTAATCCAATGACATGATCTGGGCTTTCATAGCTTTTCTTCTAACTTGTACAAAATCTCTCACCCCAGAACATGTAAGCCATTTGTTTATTTAAAAAAGATGAAACAAAAATGGAAAAACTTTGTGAAAACTCAAGTTGACGCCTAAAAAAATACTTGTTGGTATAATCATTTGTGAAATTCAACAACTGACTGTAACAGACATTGACCATAAATACATCTAGTATAAAATGTATTGAATATTCCCATGTGGGAGGTAAAGCTTGTGTCTTTAACCTGTACACTTTTCTGTTTTGTCTATTTCACTAAAGTCATAGGAAAATTCACCGCAGATGCTGTTTTCACAATTTGAATGTGGGGAAAATTGGTTTATTTTTATCAAGTAATTTATAGAGGCTGGCATAGCTGTTATGACTGTTTTCTAATTGGTTGGAATGTTTGGACCATTTGCATTTATTTTCTCACATTGTAAATTGACTTATAGGGTGGACTCACCAGAGCTCTGCTGAATCAGACTAAAGCTCCTTGGCTTGGAAAGTCTAACTTATTTGGAGAGTTGTGAATGTGAAATCAAACCCTGATGCAGCTCAAAAAAACAAACTCTGGCCCACTTTGGGTAATTGAAATGCAGAACATTTCAACTCGATGCATTGTGGGTAAACACAATCAATACAAATAGAAATGCAGTAAGATATTGAGAAGAAATAGCTCAGAGTGAGAACAATGTAACACCTCTGATAAAAATATAAAAAATGGACTGACAAAAATTTATCACATCTCCTGGTAAGAACTCACAGGAATTTGATATGTTTAGAATAAGGGGCAGTTCAGGCCCCTAAAAGGAGAAGTTTAATTGAACTGAAGAATAATGACATTCTTCATATGTCATTCAAATATGTCATTCAAAAGGTCTGGTTAATGTGTTCAGCTGCATTGTGAACCAGAAGCTGCTAACCTTAACCTCAGAGTCTCCAATTAGACTTGGTCCACTGGAGTATTAGGTGTGAAAACAAACTGTTCTTTGGTCTGAAAACGACCTTAACGAGAGCTGCACTCAGGTTTGAACTTTTTTCACTTACACTGTAATTATCAAACAGGAAAATGTGTTTTAAAATTATTGGTTAATTATATTGGTTCAAGTGTTATGGTGTTAGCTCAGCAGTGGGCCATAAATGACCAGACAGGAACCGGTTACACAAATTTCTCCTAAAATGATTGAAACATAAATTCTGCCAGCCAGCAGATGGCTGCATTGAACGGTTCAGTGTTAATAAAGAGCAGCTGGTGTTTCCGTCTGACCTTCATCTAATGAATGTCCTGCAGTGAGCAGAGAGTAAGTCCCCAATGACAAGTGTGCAACTCCTCTGATGGATGACATACAACTAGTGGAAAACGCATGCTCTCACAATGCACCAAGTCATGTTCAAGCACCGCACTTTGATGTTTACTTTTCTGTCAGGCATGGTCAGGGTATTGAAACCAATTTTAAAAGTTTGCCATACATCCATCCATGTGACACATGCCATATTTTCTTGTAAGTTTAGATCGTGGCCATCTGCTAGTGCTTTGTGTGCATTTTCTATTGGTACTGCAGAGATCCATTTTATTTATTCCGCTGCTTTTAATGAAATGGTGTTATGTAAAATCATGTTACGTCATTTCCTGCCCCCCAAAAAAAAACATATCTGCTGTTGTGATGACGTGGAGAAGGCGGAGCGATGGAAAGAACAAGAGCTTCTTAAAGAGAGAGAGGCAGGATTTGAAAGCAACTTGGTCACATGATTGTGGCATAAAATGGCACTATGTTTTAAAATGATACTAATATTTTAACTCAGGAAGAGTTCAGAAATCAATATTTGGTGGGATAACCATGAGGTTTTCAATGGGGTTCAGTGCAGTGGTCTCCATTTTTTCCAGAGCTGTAGAATAAAAAGTCAATACTAGGACAAAGATAAATTGCTAAGATAGCATGAAGAACATAACTAACATGCGGGGTAAGGGTCTTGTGTCTGACAAGTGTCAGAAAGGGTCTTTGAAGAGGAAGATGGCTAGCATTTGAGCAGCTGAATGACTTGATAATCGATCTCCTGGTTATTCACACATTGGTTCATTTAATGAGTCAGATAACAGACACAGTATCCTTTGCTAGGAGCTGTTGACTTCATTAAGAGCAGTAATGGTGTGTAATGATGTGATACGGTTTTATCCTGTCAGAGCACAGCAGCAGGGTGTTGACTTCTGGCACCATTAACATAATGATGGCCACCAAGTATTGTCAGGACATATGCTGTCCACCTGCTCTGGGGCTTTGATCGGGTTCAAACTGAATGTGTTCAGATGTTTTTCAGAAGAAATTACTGATACTTTGTAGGATTTGTTGTCTTCAATGTCATAGTTGAAATTTGTCAAGCTTCTTGTTCTTTCTCAGTTCTGACCTTTGTTACTTCCTGTTTAGTTTGAATTTATCTCACTTCTTGAGTTTTGTTTACTTGTTTTCAATCGTATTAGGTTCTTGTATTGTTTCACACATTTATATTTAAGTGACTTTCCAATGCATAACTTAAAACTCTTATTTTTGGGTTATCAGAGAAAAAGAGGCTAAATATAAATTCAGATTGTACTTTAGATATATTTTTGTTTGAAACAAGTTGTTTTATCTTTGCATTGTCTACGTTGTGTTAGTCTATTAAACAAAATCCATCTGAATACACAAAAGTGTGTTGGTGTGAAATGTGGTCAATTTATAGGGTGAAATATTTACAAGATAAATTTGCGTAACTTTTGCAGAAAATCCTCCACGTAATCCGAAATCCAGTATTGTAAATATTGTTCTGAGATTAAATTTGGTAAATTAAATAATTTATTTAAGCAATTTGTCCACTTTCTCAAGGTTTAAGTTTGCATTTTTAGGAACTTTAAAATCATTTACACAGAGGTCAACACCCCTAACTCATATAAACCTGAGAAACTATTAGGTTTACTTGACCTTCAGTGCAGTGTGACAGCATATAGCAGTATAACCTCCAATTGACCATATTTCTTTTTCAAGGAAATGTTTTTCCTGTGGTTCATACTAGCACATGTCAACACAACTGACTGGTAGAGCAGTAATGTGTAGTCATGTATATTTGTCCTCCATTCTGTTCTGCATGTACAGTTCAGTTGTGTGATGGAGAGGCTCTTCACAAAAGATAAAAGCACAAGACAGAACTTGCCTAAGCTTCACTGACAGCTTTGACAACCAAAAGTAAGCTTTCAAAAAGGATTAAGCAGTGCGCGAAATAAGTTTCAACCACGATCTGTTTTGTCTGTAGACATTACATTTTGTCACACGTTACTTACGCTACTTTGCTGGAGACTATTAATCTCCTGTGAAATTAAAACAAAAGTTTGTCTTTGTGAATTCTCTGCTTTATGACTTGGGAAATGAGATTTAGCGCGGCAGCTTGAGAATTGCTCCCAATTTAACATTCAGGAGAAAGCCAAATAATGTCAGTGCCTGTGACTGGCAGATGGTTAAACAGTCACGTTATCTGCAGACACAGGATATGTAATCACAGAAGGATGCTCACCTCCATCTGAGTGGTGCTTCTTCCTGCAGAGTCTCTGTAAACGTAGATATCAGGTTGTAAATCACAGCCATAATATTGCTGTAGTTGCCGCCTGGCAGTGAACGCATGGCTTGTTTTAGACTGAAGCTGTGAATCAGTTCAAGGTTCACGATCCTGACTTAACTAAACTGCCACCTCTTTCCTTGTTTTTCTATTCAAAGAGAACAAGCTCTAATTATTTTTGTGGTCAATAAAGCACAAGCTAAATGTAAAAAAAAAAAAAATAAATGCATAAGCCATTCTGTTGCTTAAACAGCAAGTTGGTTCATAACCAGTTAATGTTTGTATAGGCAGGCCTGGGATGTAATTATGCAAAGTTGTTTTCATTAAAAATGCCGTACTTCTTGAAAATTACATTTAACCTTGTTAATTCCTACTAAATACTTAACCTGTTGAATGAGATCATTTTAAAATGCTAAACATGTTTGCTTGGCATTGATCCAGTAAGACCTCTGCCCTCTCAACTCGGCTTTAAATAACAGACGGTTAAGAAAGGAAGCAGTCAGATTGCTCTGTAATTTCTTTATTTTTGATTAAACTCCTTATAAAAATGTACAATGCATAAAAAGTCAACAGAAGGTATAAAATGGGACTACAATATTATACATGCTGAACCTGATAAAAATAAAAGTACAACTTTCACTGAAATAGCTTATAAAAAACGTAAAAAAAACACGTAAAAACATTCTACCTCTACCATTCTACCTTCATACCTTTCTACAGAAAATACGTAAAAACATTTTTTAAAAGTAAAGAGATGAAATTAACAATGATAAAGGCAGAGACCAATTAAAATTAAATCAAATTAAAGAATACACTTAAAACAGTCTTGTGTCATGGCAGTATCAGAACATTTTTTCCATTTATTGTTTGCATTTACCATTAAATGAGCAATAACTGAGTAGTTTTTGATGAAGGGATTTTTTAATACACAGTTCAAGCAAAGCAACATGTTGTTGCACCAGATGCCCGGGGATGCGTCTTGGCTACACTTTTACTGTTTTGGTTGTTTTACACTCAACTTTTGTGCATTCAGAACTTTGCCATCTGAATATTTTGATCCAACCATCTTTCACGTCCTGTAGTACCCAGGGCGACGTTGCATCTTTACCGCTGACTTAAAGTAATTTTCTAAATTCTACCGATAGAATACTATATGCCTACCAACCAGCAAAAGGCAGATTAGTTATTTAGACTTGATCAGGGAACAAATATTATGACTGTCAACTGATCCGAAACTACATAAAATCGTAATTTGTTATGAATTGAGGGAATAAATCGATGACGGGGTGACTTGACCCAGCAGTGAAAGTCTGGGTACTGAAATGTTAAAAATATGACGGCAACCTGAACAAAATCACATAAAACCAAAAAAAAAAAAAAAAAACAGGCATGAAATGAGAAAATCTGTTATATTCGATTTACAAAATGCAATGTTTCAGATTATGGATGATACCTCAGCTGCATGAAAAAAGTTAGGATTTCTATATTTCACTTACTTTAAAAAAATGAAAGAAAAAAAAAGCCATATGAAATGTAAACTCAGATGATGCTTGAGGGTTATTATGACTCCAGATTTCTGAGCTTGATATATTTCTGTGAGAACTCCTGCTCAAATAATAATAATAAAAAAACAGCAGTATAACCTATAAGAAACTTTCCAATATCATAACTATATTTTCTTTTTCTCTTATCTTTATAGGTCTTGAAAGCACAAATAGTCAGTGAATATAAATTCGTGTGAGTATTTTTTGAAAGACATAAATTAGTGATCCGGTGGTTGAAAATTAAACAATCTCTTTGTGGATATGTCTAGCTGGAGACTTGGCTTCACATGAAAGCTGTGCCAAGCGTCAGGAAAAATATGCTCAGACTTTTCAAATTGCTCATATGGAAATAAAAAGTTACATAACACTCCAGATGCAGCACATCATTATTTTACATATTTGGTGCCACAGAATCATGTTTCTAAAGCATTTCTACCAATGTGTCAAAATCCTCTCAGCACATTGCAGTGAAGCTGCTCTATTATTTGTCCAGAGCTCACAAAAAAAAATAACACTATGCGCATAAACATTGAAAACAGCTATACTACCTCTGCAAAATTCACAGTCCTAAGAATCTACCTCAGTTCAGCTACAAATACACACAGAGGAAACATGTAAATAGAAACATTGAAAATTCAAGTATAGTCCTGAAAGCAGGTTTTGTCCATACAGTACAAACATGTGAAATATTTTCCTTCACATTATGAAGTTTTTTGATATATAAAAAAGAAAATCATTTCAAGTCCCTTTCAGTTATTTCACTGGGAAAGTAATGCTGCTACCATACTACAAAAGCCCCAAGCACAGATAACTCCTTTGAACATGTACAAGTACACCACTGTGATCAATGGAAGGTTTAAAGATTTCTCCACATTCTTAGAGTAAAATAAAATAATAATAAAAAAAATCCACACTATAATAAAACCCTCAGCAAGTTGAAGCTCTTCCTGCAACTAGTTCCTACAGAAGCTAAAAATAATTTTCACCTATTGTACCAGCCTTCAGTTTTTCATGTAAGCCAAAGTCCAAACAACCAATAAACGACACAAACACAATTAAGTTTAATAATTAACTAAAGATCTACAGTTCTATGCTGAAATTAACTGGTTACCATTTCCACAGGAGAGTCAGAATTTACAATAGAAATAAAAAGCTTTCAATATATATCTGAAGCTCTTTTCTTATTGCAGTTTTTTCAGTAGATCACATAATTATGTATCTTGGGACTTTGGTGTAAAATTACCAGCTCAAGGTTTTACACCAAGCTTCTAATATTATGTGCCATCCAGACTGAGACTTTTCAAAAACATATTTTTACTATTTTTGATAGTTCTCATTCTAACCAGTTTTATATTTATGCTTTTGCTCTTTGGGTGATTTTTCTTTTTGCAATATTTAATACATGCTAATTAGATACCTAAACACTTGTTTAGTTTTGTAAGCTTGACAGATACTTCAGAATATGTAAGTCGATGCATTAATCAGAGGTTGTACTTGACTATTTAAAAAATCACTGCCATGCATTTCATGTATCTGTAGCAAACTTTAATTTTTGCTGTTTCTAGATTACGTAGTGGACATTTTTTGGGTATTGTTAGCTAAAGAGCCTCTTTTAGAAGGATTAACAGGACACCTATATTTCTAAGGCAAATTGAGCTGTAAATGCATGAAAAGCGATCTACTGAATACCTCTGGTACTCTGATTGCACTATTTAGACTTTTGTTGGAGCTAAGGCAAAGTAGTACAAAAATGTTTTTAAGTGATATTATAGTCTACATATAGGATGTGGAATAATATGTGCCCCAAGACAAATTATTTAAAGTCTGCATTATCAAAATGAGCATTTCAAGACAGATATCAATACAGTACAGTGTTGTAATACAGTGGCATAACAATCCCGTATGCGTGTTTCAAGTTGTTGTCAGGGTCTACAGCAGTATTCAACCTTAGTGTGTCAAAGTCCATATTTACACAGTTTAATACTACCTGAGAGCAAAGTAGCTTCATGCTTTAACCCCTGAGGTCAGATATCAAGTAAGAAACAGACCTACACAAACTTTACAATACAAACTGGGGGACCAACGCACAAAAAGGTTGGCAGTTTCATACTGACATAAAATAAAAGGTATTTTTAGTCTAAAGCTGTGAGAAATTTCCAGCAGAAGGAAGTTCACATTATTGAGCAGTAGTGATGTAATTTCAGGCTTCATGGACGGCTGATCAAAGTCAAAAAGATTAGTGTATACTGACAAACTCCCATCCTAATGAAAGTGGATGCTTGTTTGGATGTTAGTTAACTTATTACAGAAATGTGCTCATATTACAGTTTTCAGTATAAAATTCTAAGGTTCTCACTCTGTTATTAAAGTGGCAGCAGTTGTGTCATCGCTGTAAAACACATGGTGACGGGATAAAATGGATATCATTTAATCTTCTTAAGAGCAAATGGTGCATGTCTGATAAAGGCCAAAGACCACCAAATTAGCACCATTGTAGACAGAAAAAAGCAAGAGTGCTGCCCCATTAAGTGTTGTCTTCTAATTTAGGCATCAAGTACAAATGTCCTCTTGAGACTAAAGAGGATTTCTGATGAATGTTCCTTTCTAATGTCAATATGTAGCAATGAAACATGTTCATTTTTGGATAACTTTATTTTCTTCCAGTTTCTGATTTTAGGCTACATGAATTACTAAAGCTATGCATCGATACTAAGGACTTTAAAGATGAAATGGAAGATTTCAAATTTTGAGCTGTATCTACCATAAGAATCACAACTCTCTCTGCTTTCTGTAAGTGGGGAAAAATTAACAGTGCTTGAAATACTTACTTTCCTCACATTAGTACAGTGTGAGAACACTATATTTATAACTGTTTAAGTATGCTGCTTGACCATAAACAATACTACTAAGTAACGCTCGATATTCTTGGATGTTTTTTTTTTGTTTTTTTTTTTTTTTCAAAAAAGACCAAAAAAGGAAGAATGAGGGTAAACTATTGCTAAAGGTGTACCTGTTAGTCAGTTTTGTTCATTATTAGACACAGATGTTGTTACTTCTGTGCCATTTACTATAGCAGTTTCTTAGAGTTGTGAAACAAAGAGTCTTGTGACAAGTGCTGCAGTAGACGGGTGATTTTCTCTTGCAGACCACACATGACCTCCTTCCAGCGGTGGCCCGATTTCTGGAGGCCACATTGCTCATTTGTTCAAAAAAGTAAGCAGGCAGGTGCCCTAAACCTGGGACATCACACTCTGCAACAGCTGCCTCACCAGTGGAAGCATTCTGGCTGACATCCACAGGGCAGGAAGGAGCCGAGCCAAGTACCGCATCAGAAGAGGAGGACGGTGGCACTGTGGTTAATACACCAGGCTTGATGTTCATTGGGGGCATTCCAAACGGAAAGATGGACAGCATAAGGTTTTGTGGGCCTGCCCGGCGTGGACTAGAGCCTATCTGAGCCAGGGACAAAATGAGTTTTTCCCTGAAGAGTTTCTGTGTACCTGTTGGTCGATTTTGCATTTTGCACATTTCCTTGTGGAGGATGAAGGCATTTACTGTTGCTATGTCAACAAAGTGGTAGAACAGGGTTTTATACCATCTCTGTGTCTTGTGAAGGACATTGTAATAGCCAATAAGTGCATCGGATAAGTCAACACCCCCCATGTGCTTGTTGTAATCTTTGACACAGCCTGGAATGGGAACATGCTTTACTGTCCACTGTCCGTCTTTGTTTTTCACTTTCCGCTTTGCCATATCATTGCTGTAAGCTTTGTGCATAGTGGTGCACATTGTTACCTCTCTGGTGTCAAACCACTTAACAAACAGCAGATCCCCTTTTCTGATCCACCTAATGGTTCCTCTGGGAGTTTTGTCCGGCATGTTTGTTTTTTCTTTGGGATAACCTGCTATGTTGGAGCGAATAGTGCCACAGGCCCAGATTTTCTTTTTAAGAAGGTCAAGAAACAGAGCTGGACTAGTGTAAAAGTTGTCAACATAGAGCTTGTAGCCTTTGCCTAGAAAGGGAATGTTCAGTAGTCTCATCACAGCGTCATAGCTTATCCCTTTCCCTGTGGGTTCCCCATCTTTTCCGACATAAACAAAAAAATTCAAGGTGTAGCCACATATTGAGTCTGCCAACACGTAGAGCTTAAATCCCCATTTCGTTGGCTTATTTCTGCTGTACTGCTTAAATCCGAACCTTGCTTTGCTCGCCACCATTCGTTCATCTATAGAGATGTGCTGGTGTGGGTGAAAGTGAGTGTGACAGGCTTCCAGGATCTGCTCATACAGCGGCTTTATCTTAAAGAGTCTGTCATAACCCAATGTTCCCTTCTTTTGGTCGTTAGCTGCTTCCTTAGCGGGATCATTCATATGCAGGCTGCGGGATATGGCTAGGAAACGTCTGCAAGGCATGACAGAAGCAGGAAATGGCAGACTGAATAGTGTAGATCCTCTCCAGAACTCTTTCAGAGTTTTCAGTGGTACAATGCCCATGTAGAGGACAAGGCAGATGTAAGAATACATATCTGCTGCTGTAACAGGCACCCAGCTTTCCCTCTGGCCTTGGCATTTCTTTTCCCCATATGTATTAGTGTTTCTTACCAGTGTATCAATTACCGTAGTAGTGAAGAACAGCTGAAACAGCTCAAGCGGTGTGTAACTAGCTGTTCTGTTCAGCTGAGGACCTACATCCCTCTGTGGTCGGAACCGTGCCTGAGGAGGCTCGGCGTCTTCCTCATCAATATTTCGCCAGCGGTCTCCATCATCTCCATCTTTGTCTGGCCCCAAGTCTCGTCTTTGGCGCTTCCTGCTCTGAGTGTTCCTGCCTGGACTGAAGAGTCTCTTGCGAGAATTGCGAGTGGAGGAGCGATTTTTGGGTGTAGTTGCATTGTTGACCTTCTTTCTACAAGTGCGTCTCCCCTCCCATGTCTTGGATGCAGACGTCAGGGGCGATGACAGGGCAGAGGCGTACACAGAGCGACATTGCCTCCTTGAAGCTCTTCTCTTTGCAGGGCTACAATTCCACTCAGCAGCTGAACTCTCCTCATCAGTGAAGGCTTTCCTGTACAAGGAGATGGATGAGGGTTAATGATATACAAGGTAATAACTGTTCTTTGAACAAAGCTTGGAACACCATCAGACGATTTATAACTATGTTCAGTCCCATCAACATAAAAAAATAGCAAACATACTTTATTGTTGTCTTTAATGTAAATGTTTGTCTTCATTTGCATTCAGTATCAGTATTGATAAGAGCTCTAGATGTATGCTGTAGGTTATGAATCAATTAGACAGCAACAATAACATTTTAATATCACTGTTTTTAAAAATGTATTTTATCAGGAGTTGAAAGATGAATTCAAATTTCTTTTGTGTGTGAGTTAATGCCATGATACCAAACCACAGTGGTTTTACTTCAGCTTACAAGCCCATGCCTATTATGATATTCATAATTTCAGCCTTTGTCTCTGCAGTCTGTTGGACTCGATCCAGCAGTCCATGTTGTAAAAGTAAAACAAACACTCTTTGTAAAGTCCACATTGTATTAAACAATAACAGTAGCCACATTTTCTGACTCAGACCTAAATGGATATGACATTTATCGTCCCTCATTTCTCGTGGAAAAACTTGATAGCATACACTTGACAAACAGGTTTAATTATGTATATCACAGAGCCATTCCTGTGAAGCTGTTCACTCTGTAATGAGCAGTTAAGATTAGGTTGGAGTAAGAGGCACGTCTCCTTGAGGCCCAATGATATGAATAAGATGCATTATGTCTCGTTTTGTAAAGCTCAAGGTCGTTTGTTTTTATTTTTATTTTGCTCCAGCAGCTATGTAGATTAGCTGACTGGATTAAAAAAAAAATCTTACAGGTAAAGTTTCAAAAACTTTACCTGTAAGTTCATATTTAAACTTAATAAAAATTAAGTTTAAATATGAGTCATCAGGAGTATAAATACTTTGAGACCATAACACTGAATAAGGTTAAGGAATCTGAGAAGTGAATGTAATATTATGTCATAGTGTTTATACAACCGGACTGCATGGTTGAATCTTCAACCCTGTAGCTACGCAGTAAGAAGCCCTGAGTTCAAATTCTGGCCTTTCTGTGTAGAGCTTGGATGGTTTTCCCTCTGGTTTTCTACAATTTGAAGAACATGGATATTAAATGAACTGGTCACTCTAAATTGTAAGAGTACTACATGTATTGCAACCAGATTGAACCAGCACTGTAGATGGTCATTTGTCAGGCTAACTGCCTGACTCTGTCCTCCTGGGACAGGTGAGGACATAAAGCAGTCCAGAAACTGAAAAAGGTCTGCTTTGTGTGAAGTTTCACCACTGCATTTTGAGTTACTAGCTACTGAAGAGAAAGCAGCCGCTGTGTGACTCAAGCTCATCTGCAGCTGCCAACAGATATCGTTTGTTTTCCTAAATGAGTGATAATTTATCATGTTACAGATGTACAATGAGGTGTATTTTGGCTAATGTTATGGCTATCAACTAATCATAGTGGCTACCTGGCAGGGCACTGAGTAATGGTGTGTAAATTGTGTGAAAAATTAATCCTGTAATATTTTATAGCTAAGCATCAAAACTAAATAATTAAGCAGCAGTGTACTTTTAGCATTTACAGTAAGATAAGCCTGCAGAACTCGATGTACAAACTGAAAGTGCTACTTTGATTGCAGCAGAGTCATCGCCTCCCAAATTATGTCCTTCCTTCCAGATCCTACTTCATAAAAATGGTGGTGAAAATGTATAAAGAAATCAAAGACAAGTTGAAAAATACTAAAAACACAAATATTTGGAGGCATAACAGTTTCTTGGGGAGGACTATAAAATGGAGTCCCACAGCTTGACAACAATGCCACTGGAAGAACGGCACACAGCAGCAAACATTGCAGAGTGGTTTGACATTCTACTGGAGAAAATCAAAACTGTTGTCCATGATAATAGTGCTAATACTGTAGCAGCAGTGAAGGTTTTGGCAGGAAAGCATAAGTGGATATTTACGCGATCTGTGATGCACACCCTGAACTTGGTGATGCCGAAAGCTCTGAAGAGAAGCAGAGCTTTTGGCAGCGTGTGGCTGCTGCAATATGTCTTGTTGAACATTTTTTTAACAAAGTGCACTAAGATGAAGAAGCAGCAGCAGCAAATGGGCACAAAGGGCAACATGGACTTAGTTTTATTGTGATATTTTGTGGCACTATTGTAATAACTTTAACATTACTATGTATTTCTTCATTTTTAGATATCTGTATGACAGCAATCAAAGCACCACAAACACAAATATTGCTATTGAAAAACTTAACCATTTGTAACATCCTTCTTTAGGACAACAAAGTGATTTCTATTGCTAAAATGTACACAGTAAATTAATTTAATCATATTTTCAAATTTATTGATATTTATTGATACAAGGTAGATAAATTAGTAAAAATGGCAATCCTGACAATATAGTTTAGCTTTTTTAAAAAAACACCATTAATAGAAATGTATTTCTTACTATGAATTTATCATAAGCAATTTATCACAATCAATGATAATGTGATAATTTTAATTTTTTACCCCTACTGTCCAGACAGTTGGAGCAAAGATGGCCGATTCTTTCTGCATTATCTGAGCAAGCATCAACACCAAAAGGAAAATGCAACAGCAGTGGAATGTTACTGAAGAGGCAAGCAACAGTCTTGAGCCATTTGAAGAAACACTGTTTCTGAGTGGACAAGTATCGGCTGATACTTTAAAGAGTAAAGATCGGCCATCTTTACTCTGTCTGCACCTACATAACTCATGCATAGCCTCCAGAAGTCCACACAGGCCCAGGTTTTTCATGACTGCACCTGCCCAGTCATAACAAACTGATATGACGACACAAATCGCAAGAAGATGGGAAGGATTATTTATGTGTCAGCCTCAATCCCCAAATGCTGTGCTACTTACTGTTGCTTTACATCCAACATTTAAGAAACTTAAGCTCCTGCCCCCTGATGAAGCCTCTACAATCCAAAGTATGGTACAAATGATGGCACATGATGTCAAAAACAAAACGAGACAAAAAAAAAAAAAATCAGGTGACGATGAAGTCCACAGTGTAGCACAAGACAAAGCTGTAAAGCATCAGGAAAGCATGATGTCATTCATCAGCAGTCTGATTGATGAAGAGAAAGAGGATCAGCATTTGATCCAAACTGTCCCAAAGGAGGTCTTGACATACTTTTTTTTTTTGGTCTTACATTTATTTATTTAAAATCTGTACAATGAGTACAATTTGTTGTTCTGTGTGTTTGACCATATAAATACATCCTGTATTTAAATACAGTATATAAATACATCCTGTATTTATATGGCCAAACAACGGGTTTGTTAATATTCTACTATTACTTCTTACTGTTTGGGAAATTTGCATATGCAAATACTAAAGTGTCACTTTTTGCAATCTCCCTAGATAATATCTAAATATGATAATCTTAGATACAACCCTATAAACTACCGCCTAAAGATAAAAATAAAGCTTGGATAATAGTGATACCATACATTCAGATCTAATCAAAATTAAATTAATTAATTAATTAATTTATTATTAAAGTCCACGTAAAACCAGCAGAAACATTCTATTCAAAGGCCAGGTTATAAATACAAAAGTTAGAACATGTGTGTTTCAAACGACTGTTTCACCCAATCTCACATTCTTATCTCATCCATGATGATACATGCTGGCCTAACCGAATCAGTGCATCTTGCTCTTATCTTATGTGGTCATGCAGCTAATGGGAAATGCATTTCTTTTGAGACCTTATTGATAAATTTATTAAGATGGCACATAAAAACACGGCGAAACTAAGCTGTTGGTTTATGTACTGCTGTTTTAAGGACGCGCTTTTCCTCCAGGTCAAAGTAACGCATTCAAATGCACATCAAAATCTGTTCTCTATTCGATACCTCTAGTTAAAACAACCTTCACTGTGTGCATCTGTGCATTACAGATGAGGGTAGATCTTGTTTATTTAGCGGAACCAATCCATCCACATCGATGCGGGGGTCACATGCGCTTTTCCTGCAGGTTTATGTGCCCAGATTAGTGCAGGACAAAAGGAGCTGAAAGTGCACAAAGAGCTTGCACTTCCACACAGTTCGATAAAGAACCACGACGAAGTACTCAGTCTCGCAACCGCTCTGGACAACTGTGGCCCTTCTGCTGAACCGGTAGCCTGCACTGTGCTGAAATTCCCCCTCCCCCCCCTCCCCAAATGTTGGGGTGAAAAAAACAAAAACAAAAGACAATCCCTCTGCGGGGCATTTCGGCTGCGCCCTGCAAACCAACTGGTCATGATTCTACAAATTTGTGTTTGTTTTTGCAATTGCACAATTCATAATGTGCAAGACCGCAACAAGTCCACGCACAGCTTTTTGCATATGTGAAAAACTCACTTTCCTGATCCGGGGCCCAGACCCCTGGGAACGTAGTCCTCGTCCAAACTGCTGCGGCTGCTGTCGCTCTCTGAGTCCCCATCTGTCTGGAGCTGCTCTAGCTCATCCTCAGACTCTGCAAGTCGCATTTCTAATATCTGCCCAGGTAAACCTGTTGTTACTTTAAGAAACTCCCTGAGATGTGTAACCTGTGTGTTCGGGTTTGCGGTCTATGAATAGTAAGAACACGCCCCGCTCTACGATGGAAAGTGATTCCTTTGCCACCGGTCTGAGGGCAGATGGGCTTCCTTTCTTCTCATTGCCATATATGGACATAGTCTCTTCCGTGTGGCGTTGTCGCTGACTTTAACTTTGAAGAACAAAATAAAGCGATGGTCGGTAAGTCCAGTTTTCTGGTACCAATTACTGAAGAGGCAGGTTTACCTCCCTCCCCGCCCCCCTCCCCAAAAAAATGCCTCTTGGGGAAAACGATGCATTAAGAAAAAGTGACAGTTTTATAACGCAGACCCTACAAAGATATATTTCTTATTTTAATTTTCTTAATTCATTATTACTATTTTTGATGAATAGTGGCACATTTATTGTACAATATTTAATAAAAAGTTGCAATCTGCATAAATTTTAGAATTTCTAATAATTATAATAGGCTTTAAAAAAAAATCCAGAAGTGTTCAACTGATAAGTGTGCAAACTGTATATTGGTAGCCAATTCATACATTGTGGGTGCTGTTTGAGCAGGAGTATTTTTTAAAGCAGTGTTTCAGCCACATAGGCTAGATGTCTTCAACTAATCTTATAATATTCTGTCATTTCCTTTTTGCCCAAGTGGTTTCTCAGCGGACTGACCTCACCATTCAAACAGCAGATAGTAGAGACTCCATTGAAGAAGCTGAATAATTGCTGATTTTTCAGCCCAAAGCTTTCACACAGTTACATAGATTTTTTTTTTTTTTTAAATAGTTGTGCAGTCGTTTTGATTGCATATAATCAAATATATTTTTTGAAGCTTTCAGAGTTCAACAAAGTGTGCAAGCACTGTACTTGTAAAAGCTGCTCAGTTTTTCTGTTTACAGATGGAGTCATGCTCAGGTTATGAATTATTCAGCCTGTCACAGCTGTGGGTTCAAAATTTGGAGAGTTTAAAGGCCCCATTTCACTCACATTTCTGTCTTATGAGGTTTTGTTTTTCATTGCACGTCCCAAGACGTTGTAAGTGTTCTTCATTACTTATTTATTTCAGATAGGTGGAATTTCTGCCTTGCACAGTTTGCAGGAAGGTGGAGCTCTGACTAGGTGCAAACACTAATCAGAACCTGTAGGTTGACAGGTTGCATAGAAGAGTTGCAATTTATGTAGAATGAAAACCAAATAATCTTTGATTCAGCACAGTTCTTCTCACACATGAACAAATTCAGACTGATGTTCCAGCTTTGATGCATCTGTTTATTACGTCTCAAGAGAAGTACAGAAAAAGCCAGAATTCAGAGCAGAGCATACTGGGCTTAAAACAAATCCACAAAACTTATGAAATGACAGAGACTGCTGCCCCTATGCATAGAGGTTTAGATTGTGACATTCATAACCAAAATGCTTCAAATTAAGGTAGTAATCACAAGGTCTGACTTGCTTTTGTGGCTGAAGCAAGGACTTATAAGTCATAGTGTCTTTTGGAAATATGTCAAACATTCTTCAGAAGATTTATAGTCAACAGGTATTTTTGTTCTTTTAGTTGAGGCCTTTTCCGATTTCCTGTAGCACCACAACAGTTTTTCTGATGAGTTGACAAAGGGACAGAGCAACCGTCTCTTGGGGAAACCATTCTAAACCTCCAGTTTAAAATGGTTTAAACTGGAAGTGAGACCTCTGCAAGACGAATTTGACGTTTCCTGTGAGTGTTTCTATTGTTTCGACAGGATGTTTTTTTTAGGGGAAACTTGCCTGATAAGGCATTTTCACAAGCTTTAAACCTGCTGGATTCTGCTTTGACTTTAACAGACTTCTGACTCGTCAAAGCAGCTACAATATATCTGATAGTGATGATCCTGCATTATTTTTTTCATTATATATTGGTGTTTCAGTTGTATTATTTGTTAATGTCATCATAATTAGTATTTTAGTTTTATGTGTTTTCTTATTGTTTGCCTCTTTTTTTTTAGGTTATTCGCCTGTTATTGTCTTTACTCTGGTATTTTCACTGGAAGTTGAAGTATTTTGCAGCTAAATTTCTCTTTGTGGTCATTCTGTGTGTATGCAGTGGTTGTTGTTTGACGATGCTTGTGTGTGTTGTATAATACCACACCTCACCAGGCAGGTGTTCATAAAACAGGAATTGACACGGACTAAGAGCTGTTTGGATATTAATCAGTTGTTGCTCTGAGTAGCTAAAATCATCACTAACTTTATTAGTAATTGCTCTTGCCACAGTTTTTCACAGTCAAATCAACATATTGTTGCATTGCAAACAGATAAGCAGTGAGCTGCTGTTTTTGTTTTACTCTTGTCTGTGTTTTTAGCTTTGCTTAAATCAAAAACACAATCTTTACTTTATCCTAAACGTGTTACTGGGATTCAACTTGATCTAACATTGACTGCAGGTCAGCTGTAATAGATTTTGGTGGGTGATAAGACGGTAAGACTCAGGCGGGTTATCTTGAAGGTTTACTGAACAGGAAAAGAAAGTGAGAGGGGGATGCATGTGGAGTTTTACTGCTGACCTTCAGGCAGACACGAAGCAGTGACGAATGGAAACAAAGATGGAGGGAAAAATTGAGGAAACCGACAGAGTAGGTTCAGCGTCCTTTTGAACTGTGGAGATCAACCAAAAAACAAGAATGCTTGTACAACTTTTCTAACTTTTCCTCCCAGATGAATGTTTATTTAGGATGCAGTCTGTATTACATCACTTTGGAGATCTTTTATCTTTTCAAGTACATTGTGTACACACAGGTGACATTTTATTTCACGTTTGAAAGAATGAACAGTCAAAACCGTTGAGTCATGCTACTTTGTGTAGCACTAATATTGTACAGGAAAAAAATAACTCCTGATGGAGCACAAGGCTTTTATTAATTGAAATTTCCATAAAAATTAGAAGTTAATGAATGACTCAGACCAACACTGCATCACCTCTAACTGCAGTGCTCCCATGGTTTCCAAGAATTTTCTTTATTTCCCTGCTTATTGCCTTGCCTCATAGGAACTTACTTGTTTTACCCTACTCAAATCCAGTTACTCTCCTTAAATGTAATTTCACACACTTCATTTCAGCCCATTCTGCCCACACACCCACTTGAGGCTGTGCCTCTGAAGTCTATCAAGTGCCCGATATGTGATTAGTAAGTAGATATGAGCCAGTTACGAGGGTCAAGGTAGTTTTTTGGCTTCAAAACCTGTCATTTAATTAGTTTAAAATGTTTCTATCATGGTGCCAGAGAGACAGGAGTGCAGGCTCTGCCGGAGCAGACAGCCTGAGTGACGACCCACCAAATATCTGCTTCTTTACTTAACAAGGGTACGCAGTGAATACCAGTATACAGTGCAGAATAACAAATGGCCTAATAGTTTTTCATAAATGTCAAATTCCTGCTTAACATTTTGAATCAAGAATCCAAAATAAAAAAAGTTTTAAATGAAATCCCGTTATACGTTAGTTTTGATTTTTTTAGTGTAAATACAATAAAACTGTATTTATTTGGTAAATATGTCATATTAAAGAGGCCAACTAAACCTACATTTGGCTGTTTGCTTCTCAGCTTTCATTTGTTTGCAATCTTTACTGAAGAAAACTCTGGACACCAGTGGTCATAAGAAGCCTTATGACCACTTTTAACCCTCCCACGGTCTTAAGAGATAAGGTCAGTTGGACCCCGCAAGCTTTTTACCTTGTGTGCACTCTGGCAGGTTTGCACTGACCCCATTTGTGCTTTTGAGTTTTTATTTTGGTAACTGACGATCTGACCAAGCAAACCCCACCCCCCGCTTCTCTACTGTCTGACCTTGACATCTGTCACTAAAATCACAGGAGGGTTAAACTACCAGGTACAAAAAAACATTTTATATTGAAGTGTAGTGTTTCATAAAGTTTTTAGTGTTTAATAGGTAGCTAAACTTTCACTGTATGTTCTTAATATTGCTCAAATAGACGGCACTTCCTTGGGTAAGGGTTTCAATGTTATTGCAAATGAAACTTTTTAGCTTCCTCATTGGTGGACATCTCTTTCTCTTCGTCTAGTTTGGAACATTAGAAGATGCCTCTGGCTTCATGCAGGCTGCTTCCTCCTATACAGTAATTTATCATAGCAAACATGCATCTCATAAGAAGCCTTGTTTTTTCTTTAGAACTAGAAATTATCAAATATAAAAGACACTGTTATTGCATCCTTGATCTATTTTGACTAACAAATCAATGATTTAATAAAAAAGTAAAATTGGCACCATTTCACTAACATTACACTGCATTTCTGATTGTCATTTTTTTAAAAGAGTAGCTGTTTTTAAAGTTACTTTTACTTTAAATATGGGAAAATGATTCTGTCTTGTGACTGTTCCAGGGATTTGTCGCTAAATCAGCTGCTTCACATCCTGGCACCGAGGAGACTGGAGCTCACTGATCAATTTTCACCTTTTAAAATATGAAAACTGACTAAAACAAGTAGCTCTTGGCTCACTGCTAGATAATCATTTTGGAAAAAAACGTGTCACAATTCAACAAGTGATAGAGGAAGAAAACGTGAAGGGCTCTTTCTGTGTTGCCACAACTTTGTTTTTAGTACAGTCAGTGAAGCTGCAGAAGTAAACTTAATTGTTTTTTGTTTTCATCTTAAAGGAACTGAGTGGATATTAAGTTTGTTTTTTTTTTCTCCCTTTTTTACAAAGTATTTTGATAACATTGCCATTGTTTGTGTTATTTAGTTATAATGGTTAAGTTTTCCCAGAATTAATTGCGTCTGTTTTATTTTGACAGTGTTTTCCCTCCTGACTTACTTCATGTTTCAGGGAGAAAGCTGATTGTAATCAGCCTACCTTAAACCTAAAAATTTTAGGTATGTTAGTGTATAAATGCAGCTAAGTCTATATTTATTAATTTTCCTGATAAATTTAGATTTCAAGTAATTTTTTCAACAATTTGTTTTTTCACCAATTTGAATGCTTCAGACTAACCCAGCCAGAATCCAGACTTGATAGTGAAAGAGTCTTTGGAGGGAGCAGAAGAATAAGTACTATTATAGATTTGGTGGTTGGGCGACCCAGCAGCTGTCTAACCGCATCTATTCATTTATCTATGAATAGATGAAGCACTTTGAAGTCCTTAGACTTGATAAAGTGAGTAAAAATGCAGACCAATTACTATAAGACTCACTATTTGTTCAAAACTGATGTCCCTTTTACTAATGTCATTTGAGAAACACATGTCTGTTTATGTTTTTTTTTGTTTTTTTCCTGGAAAATCTCAGGTTTCTACACCAGCAAGACTCATCAAGAACAGCATAATGGATTCATTCAGTTTGAGAAAGAATGTTGTTAAAAAGCTAAGAGTTTTAGCTGCAGGGCATGGCTGAGCCGCTGAGAGCTCTCCAACAATCCCGCAGGTTACAGGGTCAGATGTGCCAGCGAGGCAGTTTGCTAGAGAAATTGCAGCATTAGCTGTTTTTTTCAAACCTATAAACCAACATGTTCTGACAAGCAATTTCATGTTGTCATCTGAAATATATTTATTTTTTATGCTTCACGACGCTTTGCGGCGTTTATAGAGGGAGGTTTTTTTTTTTTTTTTGACCATTTCCACAATTAATTTCCTGCTTTACTTAAAAACATTGGCAAGCCCATGGATTAATTAAATATTCTGTTTTTAAAAACCTTAAATCTGTTTGTGCAAATATTATAAAGTCAGATGATATGTGGATTGTGCTATTATAATTTGAGTATATTTATTACTATTGGAAGCCAACTTCCACCCTGGGTTGCTAGATGATCTGTGGAACATATTTGATTTAATTCAATTCACAACACACCATCTGAAGCCGTTTAGCAAAAAAAAGTCAATCCATTCATTTTAGACGGATTTCAATGCACTCATATATTCAAAACTGTTCTTCATTATCAAATAAAAGTTAATTATACAAACTCAATAAAATGTTGTCCATCTAAAAAACAGCAAATTAAGTTCTGCTGAAAATTTTGTCAATTTTAATTGTTCAGTTTTTATTATGTTTTGAAGTTTTAACAGTCAATTCTTGAAATTCGAATCCTGTGGATTTTATAAGTAGATACTTTAAGGGGGACGCATTATTCCAAACTTCTAACAAGATGTCATTTAAAAAGTCATTTCTTTTTAAATTGTGACTTCCAAATTATTGTTGATTTGCAAATAAATCAGTGGTTCTTCAGAAATGCAATGTCTCACCAATGAAAGATCTTATTTCACTGCTTTGAAACAGTTTCATCTGTGGTGAATTATTGTCCTTCCTTGAAGAAATGTTGGAGTCCACTTTGACTTAACGTCCTAAAGCTAAAGAAGCTGAAACGACTCCATCAGCACGCAGACGTGTTTCTGTCAAGTCTTCGCTCCTTTCAGTCCTAATTAAGTGATGCTGGTAAATTGATCTTCTGCAGCTATTTCCTCTCAACAATTACACAGTGCAGGGATGGTTGCAAATGCACATTGAAAATTGGTGAAAAGCGAATTCCAACAGATAATTCACATCGCTCCAGGCATACAAGACGCAGTGGAAGGCCCTTTATTTGTCAAACAAAGCCCAACGTTGGCTGTGTCCTTCCTTGAAAATAAGTTTTAGTTTCTGTAAAGCATGGTAATTTTCATAATTCCCATCAATTTTATGGTTTTGCCAACAGGAAAATGCATATTGTTAGGAGACTGGTCTTCTAATTTATGCAGCATAAATTGTTAGGTTTTTCCACATTTATTGGCTTTTCTTACATTTTGTCTTTGCTTTTTGTTCTACTTAAGAGGATATGCTGCTGTTTTATGTTTATTTGCTTTGCCGTAATGAGAATATGACAAGCCAACCAGCTTTGATAATTTTATGTTTCTTTGTGCCAACAATATAACAATTATAAAGGTTCTTGAAAGAAGAAAAGCTGTAATTTTCTGCAATACATAGGCTCATAAAAATGGGTTTCATTATAAAACAAGTTGATTCATCTTCAAGTGAAAAGCTACAAAATTATTAAAATTAACTAAAGTGTCAGGCACATTTATTTTGTCACATTACAACTACAAAGTCTTATGAATTATATTGGATTTTTATGTTGCAGACCAGCAAAAATATATGTGAAGAGAAAGGTATTTAATTTTTTTTTTTTTTACAAATAAAATCTGAAAGTATAATGTTCATTTGTATTCCACCAATTTTACTCCGATACATCTAATTGAAAGAGTCAGAAATCCTTCAAATCTTACCTGGAACAAGCAAGACGCATGTACTTAACTCAGAGATGAGAATGTCTATACATGGAGCAGGTGATTGTTTCCGTCATGATTTGTGAGCTTGCTTGAGAGCAGCAGAGTCAGTTAATTTGTTTCTAATGAAAACGAAGAGCAAAGACTTGCATACCAGTTACAAGGAGAGCAGATGAGAACAATGGAAACCAGGAGATGTGATCAGTGGCATGGGAAACTGGTGAGTCTAATCAGGGGAATGCTGAACAGCTGTGAGAGATGACTGACATGAGGAAGGAGACTAATAAACACACAGAATACATATTGACCCAAAATGACAGACAGGGGAAAAACCTGACATGAACATAAAATGAAAGAACACAAGAAATATGAAACAAAACACAAGGGGATAAAATAATATGAACAAATCCTGATGACAATAACAACCAACCCAGAAGTAATCAGAAAACAAACACAAACAGTCATGGATTATGACAGGTTTGTGTCATAAACCTGTCACATATTCATAAACATGAATATAACCTATGTCCTTAGGTTATGTTCATGAAATAATGAATGTGCTCCAAAGTCATCACAGTTCTACATATGTTCTCAATTTATGTTCATTTCTACTTATTTTCTAGTAAAGAAAAAAAAGCGAAATATTTTGGCCAACACACTTATTTTTCATATATCTGTGCTGTTTAATGGATCAGTTTAGACCACATGTGTCAAACT
>NW_015113268.1:240676-242328 GCF_001443285.1 Poecilia latipinna | reverse complement strand
ACCAAATATGCTGATGCTGGGGAGAGAAGTTCATCAGCCACAGGACCTCTGGCTTGGTCTTGCAGAATGAATTTGGAGTGAAAAGGACCCCCTGGAGTATGCTCATGACCTTGAAAAGACCCTTGGCGAAGTCCATGACATGGCACGGAAACATCTACGTGGAGCTCAGCTCAGACAGAAGAGGACCCATGACCTGCATGCCAAGCAATGCAGTTACAACATAGGGGATCTGGTCTATGCAAAGGACAAAACGAGGAAGTTGGGCTTTAGTTCCAAGCTGCAGCCCCCCTGGAAACGCCCATGTATTATTATAGCCCAGCTTGGACCTGTACTATATGAGATCTTAACACAACGTGACAAAAAGGTGATGCAGCACGATCAGTTGAAGCCTTACACAAGTGATGTCATACCAGCATGGGTCAGACGACAAAGACATTTGGTCCTTCCTCAGTGCCAAGATGTAGTTCCATTACCCAAACACATGACCACTTCCCCTACACCAGCACCAGATGAGCCTGGAAGTGACAGCGGAAGGAAAGCTCTGGTTGGGTCGCCGAAACTGCTAAGGCAAAAAGGCAAGCGTCAGGTTGCAGCTACCAGAAGAAGGTTGGCTGTGCAACATCGGCAGCAAGATGAACCACATACCTCTGGATCTGAAGAAGACAAACAAGGACCCCGTATTCAAAAGACTCTTAAGGGTCAAGAAATATGGGCCCCTGCCCGCTATCAAAATGACTGGACTGAATATTTATCCTTCATTAAGAGATGAGTTATGTTAAAGTTCCAAGCAGGGTGTTGAAAGTTAGAGAAATAAAATAAAACAAAAACGGTTTGCTCCAGTAACCTTAAAATTTGCACTAGTAATGTTGCAAATGTGTATTTGGCTGTAAAACTTAGCCATGCCATAGTAGTTTGATGTTCTTTGAAAGGGGGGGAGGGGTAGTGTAGTACTTGTATGAATCTGCTTATGTCTGCATTATTTCCCATACTGGCTCCCATAATGCATTCCGATTGTTACCAGCCAACATTACGGCTTCTCGCCACTAGAGAGCAGCAGAGTCACCTCAAGCTGCTTATTGATTTTCCCAGCGAATAAAACTGAGACATCGACAAGCTAACATCAAAACGTCCAAGAAAAGAAATTTACAAGTAAGACTGTGAATGAAGATGTGTGTGAGTTGGTGTCAGGGTGGCAGGTGGCGCTAGACTTTTTTTGTTATCTGTTATCTTGACCGACAACATAAAAAAAAATCGGTCCTGTACTATTTTTATCCGTGAAATTACAATCATATTAACATCGGCTATTTAGCTGCATTTTATGCGGTTTAGTTAATATTCACCGTGAATCCAGATTCCATTACAGATTAAGCAGATAAATGCATCTACATTTTTCTCGTAGTGACAAAAACCACTGACTGAGGCCCCAATAACTTTTAATAAATTAAATTAAGCGAATTTACTTAAATTAGCATCACTTCACCCGCTGGGGTCTGAACGTATTTCCTCCTGGTTCCCATCTGCAGAAAAATCTGCGCTAATTCATCAGTCAGTTGGATCTGTCTGATCCAAACAGATCAACTGAACTCTGAGTGTTTTATCCTGTGCGGTCCGGTGTGCACTTTTACCAGGATTTTTATTTTTTTATTTTTTAT
>NW_015113268.1:226182-237223 GCF_001443285.1 Poecilia latipinna | reverse complement strand
ACTTATTGTGATAAAATGAAGCTTTAAGCTTCAGATATTTCCACATACACTCTTTCTTACCTTTATCAAGTTCGATGTCACTGTGTTACGTACTCTGAGTGCAGTCTATCATGTGCCTCAAATATGATTTTATCACCATGACTTTTTCAAGTGGTTTCATGTCCCAGACCACCAGGAATGCACCATTTATGTCCTTGCTCTTCATGATTTTCTTCTAGTTTCTTTATAGTTTAGGAGTGTCATGCTGGGGTAGAAGGATATAGATTTTCTTTCTTATTTGTAGCCTGTTGTGGAGATAAATTTCAAGTGAAAGGAATTGAAAAGCAACAGTTGTTGCTTTGAAGGTAGCAGCATGCATTAAATTCAATCAGCAGGGGGTTGTGGTTGGGGATTCATCTGGAAACAATAAGGCTGGTTTAAATGAGGCTGCAGGGTGAAGGGAGAACTTCCTGTGATCAATATTTGTCTTGTTGGTCTCTTCTTAGCCAGTGGTGAGATACAAAGTGAGAGGCACACTTCCTGTCCACTGGGAGATGTTTAATCCTCTGAGATGCAGCATCAAAGTCGAAAAGACTATTAAATTAAGGCAGAAGACACACAGGCTGACTGCAGAGGGCTAACCTGGTTCAGAAGACAACCTCAAAACCAGCATGATTAATGCTGAGCTCAAAGAATGACTTGAGATGGTACTAGTTGTTTACAACAACTCTTCTTCCCTCTTTTGTGTTTTATATTACTTTAGATTATAAATTGCAGTAATTTTTGAGGAAAATAACAACCAAAACAAACTCTTGACCACCACTGTACAGTAAATTACAGGGGGGGAGGGAGGGGGGTTGTTTTGCACATTTGCTTTAAGCAAATATAAAGTTATTCATCCACATGCTTGTCGACATAATTAATCGAGTCTGGGCTAGAAGTTGAAGGAAAATTAATATTAGACAGTACTTTTTTTTTGCTAATTTATATAAAATGATCTCCATCACAATGAGTCTCATTTGAATGAATGAGGCGTCAATACAAATGTATCATGTTCTTTGTAAAAATAAATAAAGATAAATACTTTTAAAACCATAAGCACGTTTTCCTCCCTTCTACCATTTTTCTGCTGCTTTGTTTTGTGTCACAAAGCAGTGATCTATCACATAAAATTCCCATTAAAACACTTTGAAGTTTGTACCTGTGACATGTCAAAATGTGGAGGACAAACTTTATATGAAGAAGGTTTATTGAATATAATATCTGGAGTTAATACATCAATGTTAGAAAAATAGAAAGTTCTTGAGGATTTTTGTATCAGCAGGAACAATCAATCTATACTCAAGTACTAAGCAACTTATTGTTTCATAAACACAAAGTAATGAAGGTGTCCCTGAAGAGTTTTCATCACAAAACTCTTAATCTTTGTTCTTATTGCCTAGTCTTCTTCCTTCCTATCTAATTTTCCTGCAGATCTTTGTTGTACAATCCTCATGTGTACCATGCTCATAGCTGAGCAGTCCCATGTATTGTCATAATATCTGACCTGGGGGTTTTCACCATGCTGCAACCTGCAGAAAAGGATTGGAGCAGTGTTAATTTCCCATGCCAGAAGGTAAATAGGACTTGGCCTGTGCTGTGTACATTTTTATTTTCATTACCTTCTGTTTGTCTGCAGCTTGTATTTTTCAGTACAGGCAACAAACACACACAACAGAGAGAAATTCTTCCGTCCCGTTGGGGCGACTGTTCTCACACTTTCTTCTGTAACTAGTTGCCTCAACTCACCATTCCCATCACCTGCTGTAACTGCACACTGTGTTGCATTCACAGACCTTTTTACACACAGAGAATGCACAGCAGTAAACACAAATTGTCATCTTTGCATGAGTCTCTGCTGGAGAAGCTGAAGTACATCTGAAATTCTTCTCCCCCTCCATCCGGCCTGCTCTGCTGTTCAGAGCCTACATAAGATATTTATAAGCGTTTTGATAGTTTTCCTCCATTCTCTATCATCCGAGGTGAATGCTGTCATGTCACATTACTCCATGAACCATGCTGCTGCTTCCATACAATTCACTGAAGCCACCAGCACGTTGTCACGTTTCTGTTTAGGCCCTCATAAGGTTTGTTTTGAATTATTAATTGTGTTCATGTCATTAAGCAGCTCTTACAGCCTCCCAGGCACAAGACTCTCAGCCTGACATGGAACAGGAGCAGCAAGGCACTGATTAGATTCCTAGTATATAAAGCTGAGGCCTGTGCAGCGCTCCTTGTAAAGTCGATTTTTGTCATTAGTTTTTTTTTCTTTTTTTTTTCTTGAGAGACAGACAAAAAGTTTATTCTTTGTCAAACATTATTTAGGTGAAATAGAGAGCCTTACATAAGTTACTTTTTTCATTAAAAAAACTCAACTCTCATAATTGTTTTAAAAGTGTTTTTGTTATAGCTTAAGCACAGTGAAGCTGTCTTTAAATGTAATAACAGAGCTTGATCCAAATTGATCCTAATTGATTCAATTTAGCTTAACTTGTTAAGCTAAATTTAAGCTAAATTTAGCTTAACTTAGCTAAATTTAGCTAAGCTTAAATTTAAGCTAAATTTAGCTTAACTTGTTAAGCTAAATTTAGCTTAAATTTAGCTTAACAAGTTAAGCTAAATTGGAATTACAAAAATAAATTTGCTTAATGGAAACACGCCAATTTCAAAAACTCACTTTCGTTGATAAAAGGTGTTCACACTTGGATGATGTGGGTTTTTTTCTCTATTAATGGTGTATTTTGCAAAACTGTCATGGAAACACTTCTTTCATGTCACGCAGTCATGTGATGAACAATCAGATGTTATTACTGGCGTGAAAGACGAAGTCGACAGGAAGAGGAGGGCGGATGATGGCAGGCATGTTATTTAATGACACATACACAAACACTCGTGTGATTTTAATGGCATTTCTTTAATGAAACACTGCAACACTGTGAAATAGTGTTTTTCTTTGTTTTTTTTTTACATTAACGGAATATCAACAACGTTTTGTGGACATTTGTAATGGAAACGAGGCTACTGTTGCATTTTCTTCTGACTCAGAACAGTCATTACTCTGCTCCCAGTTTCAGTTTAAGACCCAGAGAACTGAAGACCAACATATATGCCTGAATTTGTCATCGTTTGTCCTCCCACATTAGTAATAACCATACCTTCCTTTCTTTAATGAAGCAAACTGAAGAATTTGATCATATTTCTGCTATTGTTGTCAAAAAGCACAGCCTCAACAGGGCAAAGAAAAGAAACCACATCAGTAGACTAAACAGAAAGCAGAAAAATGGAATCAAAATGTAATATATTTCACTAAGGAGAAATGGATAAGAAATGATCGAGTATAAAGAAAGAACAGAGTGCATGTGCCGTGTTGAAAGTATTCATTCTTCTTGTACTTTTGCACATTTTCTTACTTTGAAACCATAAACTTTATTAGGATCTTATGTAAAAGACCAACACACCATAACAGAAAATGGTGAAGTGGAATGAGAATAATACATGTTTTTGTTTTTGTTTTGTTTTTTAACAAAAAAAAAAAAAAAAAAAAAAAAAAATATATATATATATATATATATATATATATATATATATATATATGTATATATATATATATATATATATATATATATATATATATATATATATATATATATATATATAATCAAAAAATTGTTTGCATTGTTATTCAGTGACTTTGGGTATACAATATAGAAATACCTTCTGCTGCAATTACAGCTTCAAGTCTTTTACAGTGTCTCTTCCAGCCTTTAACATTCAGATACTGAGGATTTGCTCCACAGATTCTCAATTAGATTTTGGTCTGCACTTAAATTTGACCATTTCCACACATGGAACTGTTTTCACCCAGATCGTTGTCATTCTGGCTGCATGGTTAGGGCTGCTGTGTTACTGAAGAAGAATTTTACTGGTGTTTTCACGTCTTCTGCAGCCTCTAACAGGGTTTTCTTCAAGGACTACCTCGTAGGACTGCCTTCGTCCATCTTCCTATTAATTCTGACCAGCTTTTCCTCTTCCTGTGTTCATGTTGATTCTACTGTGCCGCCTCAACTAAAATACCATTCCATATGCATAAATGCATCGTTTCATTGTTAGAGGACTTTCTTGACAGTACCAACAGATCAAGTCTCATCTTGTTCCTGACGTTGAACAAGTCACGTTGCGAATCTGAAAATGACAACTTCCTGTACGTCAGATCCAAACCAAAACAATACATTCAAATCAGCTAAAGTGTGGGAAGTGTGCCTTCAGCTTGGGCAAACACACCTGCATGAGTTAATCTCGCTGCTTTGTCCCGAGCTTCTCGGATGATCACACAAACACGCTCACCGCTGTTGCAGACAGAAAATAGGTCTGGCTGCTGACAATAGGAGACGAATGGAGAAGTGCTCGGCGTAAATGAGGTGATTTCCATGATGAAACAGAGCGATAAAAAGTCTGAGGAGAGATCACTTCTCCTCTCCCACTCTCTCTCGCTCTCACTGTGCTTCTTTGCATTGTTGGCTAGCCATCTATCATGACATCAGAGTGATGGAGAACATCCACATGTAGTCGATGAGGTGAAAACTGACAGCAGAACTGAAACCATCCAGAGAGAATTAGGCTGGAGGACTGTGCTGTACTGTGGCTGATGTTGTATCCCACCTGTGATTGACCTTGCTATGAGGAAGGTCATGTCACTGTGGATGTGGAGTACAGACGTGCCAGAGAATGGAAAAGAGCCTACTTCGAACTTAACACTGAAATAAGTCGGCGCAGAAATATTTAGCTAACAAAGGCATGTGAAAGGGCAAAGCCAGGCGCATTAATATTCATTTTCAGAAATTGGCTGAATTGTCTTAAAGACAGACGTGCCTTTCTCCAGCTCTTAAGAAGCTCAAGCATAAAAGTCTTTTCAGGTAATGCTTAGAGCATATCTAAAAATGACATTATTCAAGTTCCAGATAAAACACCCTAAATAAATAATTTGTATCTAGAAAATGTAGAACAAAGTCTTGCTGTGTTTAGGAACCACAGCAATAGCAGAGTTACATCCCTCAGAAAAGTCTTTGAATATTGATGGAGGTCAACTGTAAACAGATAAATATTTTCTGCAATATTCCTTTACACTCCCATTAGTGAGGTATTTTGACAATATTTCATTCATGTCCAAATGAAGTAAAAATACAATGTTGTACCATTTTACCATTATTAAGAACTAGTTCCATTTTCAGTTTAGCTCTGTTGAAATTAAAACAAAAAGCCAAGCTTAAAAGTAAACAAAGTCCTTTTGCATGATTAATAATGGAAGCCTAATAAGGTCACCTGGTAATATTTGCAGGATATGTCTTTTATTCAAGTCTGTTCATCACACTGTTAAATATGTCTACTCCATTGTGTAAAATAGTTTTTTTAAAACTAGAGCCTCTCACTAAATGTAAAATGTACCAACTCTCAAATCTGACACTAAAAATATAAAAATATAACTGTCATCTGCCTAATTAAAACAACCTCCAATATGTTGTCTCTCATTTCAATTCTGCTTTTTGACAAATTCGCTATTTAGGCTTCAGACCTCAATTTTTCTTCTTTGACACAACATTGATTTGAAGATTTTTGTGCAAAGTAATGGGCAAAAATGTATGAGGCTGTTTTTTGCTCTAGTGTGTAACCTTTAAAAAGGTAATTGAACATTATACATTACATCAAGTCGTTCTATATCTCTGAGTTCACATAAAGGAGCTGCGAACATAAGCAAGGAAGTATTATTGGACTTGAATGGATGTATGGAGGGATGGATGGATGAGTCGATATTAAATCACTTTATTTGCTACCCCGGAAAATTGATGTCTAGTTGGTTGTACTGGTTCATTTGAACAATTATAGCTTAAAGCATTTCCTTGCGGTATTTCAATATGACTTACTGACTGGTCAGGTTACTAAATCACATTTATTTGCTATGATGAAAACTCCAGGTGAATTTGTTTGTGCTGTGCTGCCTGTAATTTGTAAAGCTCAGAATTTTTCTGAAGGTAAGATTTTTTAGATAGCCAATATCTTTGTCATCCGAATTGTATTTGCTGTAGTCAATATCTTTCCATTGTTATTTTGGGCACACTGCGGCATTTTTTCCTGGGCTTTGAATTTTTAGCAGTTTTCACAGTAGGATTGTTTGAACCTGAATCAATGTTTGATTGCCTCCCCAGCCATTTAACACCTCCTTGACAGCTTCAAGAGTTCCTTGTTATTACTATTCAATTCTCGGTCCACTGCATTCTATTTTTCCAGTAAACACAGCTGTTTTCCTCTGTTGCGGGGAGACAGGATTGGCACCTGGATTGACATGTGAGTGAAAACCGGAGAACAATGTGTGACCAGGCAGCTCTATGTGATTACTAGAAGGAATGAACCCCCCTTATATTGGCCACAGAAAACTACATCACAGAATCCACTTGGACTGTGCTGGCAAGAATCCCTTTTCAATACCTGTTCACAGTTTTGCCCCCTATTGTTTTCTAAGAAAGGCAGAGGTGCTATGCATAGATCATGCAGCAGTTCGACAGGAATTCATCTGTGAAAAGAACTACTTGAAATAATATAATGCCAGGATTGGGTTGTTCTCTATACATGTCTAAAATGTTACATTTGTTTTTAGGCTTCAAATGTAACCAAGTAGAATAACTCAAAATGAAGCTCTGGCAATTCTAAAAGATTCATTTGTTTATTTTTATTTTTAATTAAGTTCCAAATAGCTTTCATATCAATTAATTATGCTGAACTTCCTTGTTGGGCATATTGTTTAGTAATTACTTATTTATTGACATGCCAGGTTGATTTGGTTTATTTCAATAATATGTAAACGTGGCTATTACAAGTAGCCATTGTAACATAGCTTTATTGTTTTGTTTTCTTAATTATTAATTCACCAAATAATGCATAAATAACAAATATTACAGACTAACAAATGGAGGTATTGATCTACAGAATAAAAATTAACCAATTAGATAATAGAAACAAAAAATAAACACAAAAAAGAAATGTATCCTAAATTGATACATTTAGGACAAAGGCAAAACACAGAAAATAACAAAACCTGAATTGTTTAACATATGTGGGTTAGATACTTCTTTTTTCTTTTAATCTCGGCAGTTATTTTCTGATTTTTATTATTTTACATTTCTCTGACATTCCTTGTTTTCAATTTATAATTAGTAGTTTTCATAGGCTGGTGTGAAATTCTTCCAGTAGGATATCTTTGAGTAAAATATCACAGTTTCATTGCATTGTAGTACTGTAGATGTAGATGTAATACTGTTTGTTGCATTTCACTGACAGGGCTTTTACACAGTATTTGATAAAGTAGAAGTATTCGTCCTTTGGAATGAGAAAACAGCTGAATACCAACAAACGTATCGACAGGCAAAAAATCTATGGAAGATATGGTTAAAAATGTCAGGATTAGACCTGTCAGAGCAGGCCATGAAAGATTTAAGGATAAGCATCTGTTCTACAAACAGATGTAGGAATCATTTGCATAATCACACAACTCCACTGATTTAATAAGACAGATGTACCGTTGACTCATGTCTAAGACTATTCTGGTAATCAGCTGATTGATTTTTAGGAAAGAAAATAACATTTATGAAAAACTAATTAATTTTGGAGCATAAAGGGAAAAAAAGATTTAAATACCGTTTTTTATATCATACCTCTTCCTTCTTAAAGGTTGAGCTTAAAAAGCTTTTTTTTTTTTTTTTTTTTTTTTAAATTTTTTACCCCGAAGCGATATTAGGGCTTTCTCTGTTACTCATAGCGACAAAGATCAAAACGACTTTGAATCTGGAAGACGAGGAATCTAAATTTTTCAAGTTGATTTAATTAAAATATAAATACTGTAGGAAGGATCTTTTGATAGAAGGTCCCTTGGGCTCAGGCTTTCTATCTACAAAATGACAGAACTTAATACTGGAAAAAGTTGTCACCTTCAGTCATTAATATCTGTCTGCCCTGGAGCTCAGCGCCCTTGTTGACGGATCTTTCACCTCCAAATTCACACTCTTACATGTGCATAAAAGTGTGTACCACATTTTATATTCTGCGGTAAAGTCCTGGAGTTTACAACTGGTGGAATATGAAAAAAAGATGAAAGTGTAAAATGGCTGACTCCCTTCCTCTTGACTTCCAGCCCTGCCCACAGACAACCTCTCCCACTGGGGGACTCATGAGTTCAGCGTGGGGGGAGGGGGATGTTGTTCTCTGGATGGAGCGCAGAAAAACAGTAAAGGTCTGAAGCAACAGGAAAAAGTTAACAGTTGGAGCTTCATAGGGAAGGAAGGCTTTAATCAATGTTTACTCTGTTGTTTAAGAACGTATTGTGCTGAGTAATGAGTTTCTGTTCTTGCTCTCATTTGCAAGAACAGAAATGTTTTATTTATTTATTTTTTTTACCTAAGACTGCAAAAACAAAGTTTCTTCTGTTCAGGACATTTCATACTTCATTAAAAATACTAGGAAGACTTCATATATTTCTTCACTTTTATATTTTCTGACACACACAAGTAGATAATTGTGCCCAGATTAAGCATGAAGAACAGGCCACATCTCCTGCTCCAAGGCTCTTCTAATTTCTCACACCGTTTCATGACTGTGTGAGCAGAAACGGCAGGTTCGCTTCTCTGGGTAAAGATGTTAAATGATTGCCTCCTATTTAAAAGATGTCTTTGCAGATGGAGACCAAATTCGTTTCCATACAATCCCCCAGCTTGTCTCTGTGCCGCTGTCAGTGGCATTTAATTGCACTTGATATTTAAGCGCTGGAGCAGATCACATTACAAGTGGCTCTTCCTCCTATTTGTGCTGGCGGCATATTTCATTATATGCTCCTAATTTCCATCACCGTCCTTCAGATTGTATTGAATGTCAGCTGCTCGGGGCATCAGATTTCCTGTATCAATTATAAGTTTTGAGCCGCCTATACTGAATAAGGTGCTGATAGCATCAGTGCAGACTGGACAGGCAATAAGGAAAAGCTGCACAGCTGCACAGAACCATGACTTAGAGCAGAATGGCTCAGTTAGATGAGCTCAGGCAGACTGTAGACATATATATGAGTTTATCTCTCAATGTGTGTGCCAAACTTTGGAAAAAATAATGAGAATTAAGAAATATAACTTAACATATGTAATAGAGGAAGTACTCATACTGAAGTTAAATATTGTCATTTATCTGTACAGTTTAAGCCTGGTGTGCTTCAGGGTAACTTTGTATATGAATCTAGCTCCAGCTTTCCCAACATGAAGCGAGTACATATCAAATAATCCAAAATGCAAGCGAATGCAGTTGGAATCAAGTTAAAAGGCTGCAATTAGAATAAAATGCAAAACTCATCTATAAAACACAAACAATAAACTGTACTAAACGAAGCTTTGGTGTGGCGATATGAATCAGTCCTAAACTGGTGATTCAACAAAAGAGCAGTTTTACAAAACTGATCACTTTGGTTTTGAAGGTTTGTTCTGCAGCTGCTGCAGACATGGATGTGTATTATTTCACACACACTTGATATATTATGAGAGTTATGTGTCAGAATCTTAAATGTATATATTTCATTTTGCAGTAACTGAGGTCAAATGCTCCTTAATATGAAAGATAGTACAGATAAGTTTCATGGAAAAGATAAATATGGTAATTAATACTAAACTAAAACTAATCTTGAACATCAGAACAGAGATTTATATTTATTTATTTTTTTAAGAGCTTGCCAGTAAATATTGAAAGTTTGTATGTGGAGCGTTGAATGAGGAAAATCCTCCTTAAGCAGCTCAGTTTGGTTTATCATTCCTTTTTAAAATGAACAGTCTCTGGGCTTTAGGATTATGATGCCAACCTTGGATTAAGTTGGGATAACGACTGTAAGATAGCTCCCATATATTCCCCATTAGCCACCAAACTGACTGCACAAAATCAAGATAATTCTCTCAGTGTATTAGACTCTGTAAATGTGCTGCCCAGTAAGGGCTGAATTTCTGATTTAGGGGGCAAAATAAAATGATTCTGAAAGTTTAAGACAGCATTAATCCAGAGTTAAAGATAAATATTTATTCATTTATTTCAACAGTAGATTTAAGTCCATTAGCAGTTGGAGCTTGGAATGCATAGTTGCTACAATAATTAAAATAATTTATGCCAGAAAACAAATCACTTCTAATATTTTTAGTTTCTTTTTCTGGGTTGCTTCATTTATTGTTTGGTGGAGAGAGAAGCTTTAACAAAAAGCTTGTATTATGAATTTAGTTGAAGATCACAATTTTAAAACTGCTTCTACAAAAGGCTGAAATATTAAATATTCAGGTGTTGAATATACTGTGAAGCTTATTGACAGCTACCCGATGGCACATGGCCACTCTCTGGACATGAGAGCCTCTCTGTTTCACGTTCATCCAGAGAATTCGACCTCTCCTTCCACTCCTGTGTCCTCCAGCTGCTTTTGGCTGTCAGGTGGAACTGGAGGGGCTGGCCTTAATTAGGGGGAGGAGGCTGAGTGTGACACTGATGCAGGACGTGGCAACAGCGTCTCCAAGGCCACGACCGAACGGGCGCGACTCACTCCCTGTAGCCTCATTCTGTGACAATGAGGGCTATAGCACACCATCTGGTGCTGATGCCCTCCCGACTGTCCTGACTGAGGGACAGATAATATTGTTGGTATTCGAGGAAAGCCACCAGGCCCCACATTTACACACTGATGTTTCAGAAAACAGGACAGATCATCATGAACTCAGTTGCTTTTCTAAAATAGAAAACTATAAAATCTGTTTTTAGTTGCAAAGCCATCTTTTATTTTGACAGTTTTCTGTTCCACCTATAATTTATCAGATTTTCTTATAGTTATCAATGTTTTTCCCCTGCAGCTTAACTAATTTATATACTTTTTAAAAATAAATGTCATAAAATATTTGCTTTAATTAAAGTGGTTAACACATTTTCAAAGTTGAATATGTCAAATTCATATTATATGGAATTTATTTTA
>NW_015113268.1:216714-220599 GCF_001443285.1 Poecilia latipinna | reverse complement strand
GAGAATGTAGTCAGAGAATGTAGTCAGAGAATGTAGTCAGAGAAACACACATGTCTTCAACATGTGTGTTTCTCTGAGTTTCTCTCTGAATGTCTGTGTTGATAACTATGACAAATCTTTTGCTGTTGTGTTTTTTTTATTTTACATACACTACATTTTGCATGAAACATGTTTTTTGTATGCTCTTTGAAAAGGGGAGCACTTGATTTCCTTTGTGTTTTTGTGACTCAAATAACAGCAAATAAAAACCTTAGAACTTAGGAAACTGAGCTTTTCCCAAGTGCTGGAACTTTGACTGAAATCCATCTGGTGACATCAGAGACTGCCTTTTAATAAATATTTTTCCTTGATGTGAACTCCAGTTTATTAGCCTGTGTAGAAAAAGGAAAAACAAAACAGTTTAAGAAATTCAAATAATACACTCAGCATATATGCTGCTGATATGATCCAAAGCCAAAACTAAAGTCGCTACTGATCAGCTCTATATTGGTTTCAAATTACATTTCTTAGTTTCCTGAAATTTCGTCAGAACCAAAAGAAAAAAAAAAACAATTCTGACTTCTTGTAACAATGAGTGTTCTGCTGTTTAGAACTTGACGTATGGACAAATTAACGCATTGCATTATTTTATTCCTAAAATGTAACAATTATTTGTCATCTCAGTCAGATATATTTTTCATAATATGTTTATAGTGCTTTACAGAAACCTTCACTCCTTTTGTTTATTCTACATTTTCTTATTTTTCAACCACAGATTTTAACATATTTTATTGTGATTTCATGTGACAAATTAACACAAAGTTGGATTTAACTAAAGTACAAAGGAACTTGTGGGTTTTTTTTTCTAAACTGTTTTTACAAATAAATTTAATAAAAAAATGTGGCCTGTATTTGTATTTGATACTCCTATGCTAAATCAATTGTAGCAAATTTACCCCAGACATCACCTGCTGAATGCATTTTTACTCAGATCAGGGATGAAGTTGTGTGAAAGGTATTACAGGGAATTGTTATAAAACAGTAATGCATATTTGATATGTCACATAGCATCGTTCAGTCTCTCTCCTGAAACTGGAAAAAGCAACTTTAAACCCAAGACATATTATATAGATAACCTTATCTATGTAACCTGAATCCTGGGCAAGAAGAGCAAAAATCAGAGAAGCAGCCATGAGGTCCATAGTACCTCTAGTGCAGAGCCACAGCATTTTCAGGTGGAAAAGTCTGTAAACAGTCAAACTGTTAGTCATACACTCCACAAATCTTGCCTTCATGGTACAGTGAATGAAAAAACCTACAATTGAACTAAAGGCATATGAAGTCCTGTTTGCAATTTGCCACAAGGTATTTTTGGGAAACGGCAAACAGGTGGGAAAAGCTGCTCTGAACAGATAAGACCAAAGCACAGCTTTTTTGCTTTGGCCAACATGTGAAATGCTATATGTGGTGGAAAACTGAGACTGTACATGAACCTGGACACGCGGCAAAACACCGCAACGGTAGCCTGGTGCTGTTGGGATTCTTAACTTCAGCAGTGAGAGGGAAGTTGCACAGATCTTACTACTGTACAATCCTGTTCAAAACTGCAGAATACATGTGAAAACCCTAAACATACACCCACAGCTACAACAGGAGGCTTTAGATAAAATCATATTCATATATTAGAAGTCCAAATTTAAATAAAATTCAAAGAATCTGTGGTGAGACTTGAGAATTGATGTTTGCTCATGTTTTTTATTCAGTCTAGCTAAGCTGGGGCAATTTGCAAAGAAAATGAGGGAAATTTCTAGATATGTTAGGTAAAAGGTGTTTCTATAGCTTTCACCTATGGGACCGAACATATTACATTCTTGTGAAAAGACTTTGGAAAGCATTAGTCAGTGTCCTTTCACTTAACTGTTGTGTTGTGTTCTGTCACATAAAATCACAGTGAATTACATTTGTGATGTTGAAAAATTCTTTCATAAGGAACTGTAAATTCAGCAGCCGAACATATTGAGTTTTCACTTCAATCCAAAAAAATCTAATCCTTCTACATCTCCTTTTGCAACCCACACTATTGGAGCATAATCTAATGAGTCTGATATTCATCTTGATGTTACAAGACTTCAAAATTAAATGTATCAAAATGAATCTAATTTAGTGTCTGCAGTCAAACGTGCAATCACATTCACAAGTGTCACATCAGCATTGACCATGTACCTGGAGCATCTGAGTCAGAAAAACAATAAAATTAATTAAGCTCTCCCACATTGCATTGTTAAATATTTATGCCTTAATATCAACTCTACTCTCAAGTGATTCCTGCATATTACTGGTAAAGTTACAACATCATGGTGATATCTCTCGCAGCGCCTCCCCGTCTCTGTTTTATCACTGCATTGTTTGATATCTTTTTGTCTGTTTGTCTTTTCTCCATTTTCTCCCCTGTTGTATTTTTGTGACTCTGTGAATCTGTCCATGCATCTTCCTTCCACTGGGGTCTTTAGTATTGAAGGATTATAATTATGCGTGAGCAGTTGTGCCCCTTACCACTGTTCTTACTAAAAAATATATTTTTGTTGTCTTTGATAATTTCTTTAGTTTTTAATAATCCTTAACTATTAGTTACTTTAGTCAGTTTTGATGTCTGAATTGTTGGACTGATTGGTTTCTCTTGGTCTGCATATTCTGGCATATCCTGACAAACCTAATGCACCGATTAATCACTGCATACAAAGATAACTTAAATGTATTGCATTTGTTAACTGTTGATGTAAAAAATCTACAAACCATACCAATACCATAATTTAACTTACAAACCAGGAAAGAATCCATACACTCCATGGAATGAAGCTGAAAACAAATGCTGTCAATTCTCTCTGGTGTCAGACAAGCTTTGTAAAGCTAGCTGAGGTTGTCTTTGATTGCTGGACAAACATATTCCTTCATTATAACAGATCAGACACTCTGGCTGCGCTTTGTGTTTGTCTTTGATATACAGCACATCTTCCTGCATTGAGAAAACCGATTTTGTTTTACTAGAAGCAATAAGACTGGCTGTGCAGTATATTGTTGAGCAAAGTGAAAACACATACTATTCAGCTTACTCTGGCCTGATGTATGGGTCCATTTCCCTGCACAGACATTTACAGTCGGTGTACGTCTTTCCGGTAAAACTACTTGTAAGAACATTCTGCGGGAACTTGCACAGAACCTGTCATCCAGGCAAACTGTGCTGGTCTGTCTGAGAGAGGGAGTCCGTTTCAGGCTTCACACTGTCTGAAAAGGTCGGTGCGCAGCTTCGTGATTGGCAGATCCTTGTTTGAGTTTCACAATAACAGACTGTTTAAACTTCACTTCTATGCAGTTCTATTGTTCTGATTGAGCGATACCATTCTGTTCTCCTGTGCTTCAATTTGTCTCTGCAGACAACATATAAGGGATGCTTTTACAGGAGCATGCTCAAGTATACAGATATGGCCTCTTCTACCTGCACAGACTGAAGCCACCTAGACTTATTTGCTTGTCTCTTGAAAAGGTTCCACGTCTCATTGCAAATATTACTTTAGTTTTTAACCTGGGTTGGGATTTTAAGGCTTACAACTACTGGAAAAGTGACACTATTTTAACTAGGATCTCTGATCCATTTGTCCATTTTATGAGTCCTTTGGGTCTTTCTAACTTGAGAGTTAATTGCAAAGTCATGCAGTTACCTTGTTTAGACAACATTATGCACAATGAGCAGGTGAAGAATGATAGAAGCTGCTTCAAAGTGTAATGTGATAGCTGTACTGAGCATAGGGAATGTAGATAACTGTTAACATGTCTAATGCACCCCATTATATATATATAATGCTAAAACTTTCTGTGTTTCATACTGTGTATATATATATATATATATAT
>NW_015113268.1:196096-211558 GCF_001443285.1 Poecilia latipinna | reverse complement strand
CATTATATATATATAATGCTAAAACTTTCTGTGTTTCATACTGTGTATATATATATATATATGCTTAAATACTGTTTCATTATCTGGACAAAGAATAATTTCTACACCGTCACCCCACACCTTGAAAAAATGAACCTTTAAAACCAAATTGCCAAAATTACTATTTTTTGAAAAGCATTGCATACAAACTATTAATAAACTGTTTGAATTTTAGGACAGAAAAATGCTGAATCAATTGAACCAAGAAAAGTTCAAAGTATGTTTCAGACAGAAAATTCAGTTCAATATCAAAAGCTGGTTTCCTTGCAAAAGAATGAGAACATGGAGGGCTGACTTTCATCTTGTTTCACTGTTGAGAAAATTCAAACGTGGAAACCTCAAAGAGGTTGACCTTACTGTGTGGGCAGTTTGTCCAGCATCCATCTGGCTATGCATATTTCACATAATTGTAGTTTGTTTTGTTTTTTTTCATACATGGAACAAAACATTTAAGTTTTGCACATCAAAACTGTCTTAAACAGTCTGTCAATAGTCCAATTTAAATATCTGGAGAAAATGATAAACATACATAGTAAAATATTTACTCAATACAACAACTTTTTCAGAACAATAATAGCTTGTTTTAAGGAAGAAAAGGCCTTAGACATACTTAACACATTTGGTTTTATTGGGTTAAAAGGTTTCACCACTGTTATTAGTTAAAACAATAAACTTGTTAAAGCTTTTTGGACTATATTATTTATCTATGTTGGAAATAATTGCTCTGGTTTCCAATATTTAGAGTTTATTGCAATGACTGTGCAATTATTTACCCCAGCCTATAGACATAATTGCAAAGATATGTATGATGGGAAACAATAATTCCTCCTCTGTAAAAACAAAACAAAACAATGATTAGCCCTTCACACTTAGTGAAACAGATTACGCAGGATGTTTAATATGTTGTGTATTGCACCGGTCTGCAATGCTCTGTGCATGCTTCATTTATCATGGATTGTAATTGCTAGGCCATGTCTAATATGTGATGAATATTGACAGGTTGAGGCAAAAAAGGGAATTGTTGTTGCTGCATGTGCCTGTAATGTGTGAAGGTGATCTGCTGAAGAATCCTTCCTTTAGAAAGATGGAGTCATGTTTTGTGAAGACACATTGTATCTTCAAGCTATTTACATTAATTTGTGATATTGTGGCTCATGAATTTGGAGTTAACTTGTTTTTACTTAAATAATTGTGGTGCTAAAATTTGTTCTTGACATAGAAAATGTTTTCTTTACAAAATTATAATTAAATCATAATTAAAGCATCATGTGTCAGAAAACAAAATTATTTCCACTTTATGAATGAAACTGTCAACTCAGCTTATTGTCAATGGGTGTTGTAGTTTTTTTTTTTTTTTTTTTTTAGTTTTTAATTAGTTCAAAATTTTGAATTTAAAACCTAAAAGTTTCATATTGATTTGCCTTTTTGTCATGTATTTTTTTAATATATAATTTATAAGATAAAATGGCTGTACTATGTTAATTTTTGTAGCTTTTGTAATGTTTTCCCTCAATGAAAAAAACAAAGAAAGGAGAGCTGAATCAATTTGTGAAACATGTTATGAAAAGTATTTAAGTAATGCTTTAGGTGATTAAAAAATATATATTTTAATGCTATTTCAAAATTAAAACACAATCAAAACCCATCACTTTAAAAAAATCTAAATTCTGTTAAAATCTGAATACAAATACATGTAAAAAAAAAAAAAAAAAAAAGCTTTTTTGACATTGCAAATGTAATTGGACCAAGATGATGTATTGCACTGAGTCACATACTTGATAGTCTTAAATAAAATACAGTGCAATAATTTCTTTCAGAAATCAGTGAATTACTAAAATATCAAATAACACACCACACAAGTCAGGGCTGAAGAGTTGCTGAAAGGTAAAAGGAAGGCTAGACAGTTTTGATTTGCACCCAATATGACTTCTTTTCAACATGCTGATATGGAAAAATATTGCTTTGGGCGATTTGGGCTGCTTTTCGCAACATTTGGCTGGTTTTCAGACGGTTTTGATGAAAATAATTCTAATTTTGTGACAGAAAAGTAAAAATCTCATACATTTTAATGAAATCCTATGTCCTTATGTTTGTTTTATAGTTCACGTACTTTGATATATCTATCTGCTGAACATGACATAATCAATAATTAATAGTCATGGGCTAATCCAGTCTCGCTATGAAATGGTACATATACACATTATATATGCTTGTATGCATTTATATATTCAATTGTTTTTAGCATGAATTTTAACATAACTTTCAACAGAGGTTGTGATTTGGGCTGTTTTTTTGTTGTTGTTGTTTTGAGCTGGGCAGGGATCACATTGTGCTGGATACTGTCGATCAGATTTGGCAACCCTGTACCCAAAGGTTTGAGCATCTCAGATAAGTAAATCAATCCATCAACTATGATGTGGTCACACATATAAATAGGAAAGTATTTATCAAACGAGCAGCAGAGAGGGCTATTGTAATTCTGGGGGAGATGCAGAGATCAATAGCTCAGGATAGAGAATCTGCTCTCAGGAGAAACAGTAGTGGTGCCACAGGAAGTCTTGTTTAAAGTTTACCACTTACCATGCTGGAGACACAGCAAACAGTGGAAGAAGGGGATCTGGTTAAACTTTGTCTCCGACCTGCAAAGCTAACTAACATTGCTCACGACCTTGAACACAGCATCCCCTGGTGAAACATGTTGGTATCATGTGGTGACAATGCTTTTCCTCAGCGGGAAGAGGGAAGCTGGTCAGGACTGATGGAAAGATAGATGGCGCTTAATACAAAACAATCCTGCAAGATAAACTGTTGGTGGCTGCAAAAGATGCGAGACGGGTCCGGAGGTTCACCTTCCAGCATGAGAAAAAACCCAAATATACAGTCAGAGCTACAAGTCTGAGAATTTGTTGCAAGACTGCAGCTCAATTAAATATATATAAAATATAAATAAATGAATAAATCAAGCTATGTGAAGTCACAAATGCTATTGTGTCTGCTTAAAACCTAAAATTTGGATTAAGTGCATTGTGTTTGTAATGCAACAATGTATTTAAAGATAGTGCATTCTTTTATAAAGCACTGTATATTAAAGCATATGAAGCCTCTTCTTCTCTGTGTATGATGATTCATGGTTTTCAGTTCATAAGGACTTTATGAGTTGTTACCAGTACTTGCAGCATACAGCAAAATACTAGTAAGGTCAACCATCATCAATTTCATAATTTTTCTTGAGGATAGGATGGCTTAAAAGTTCTGAAAATATTCTACCGAGTCAAAATCTCCTCAAAAATCAATGTTTCTTTGAGCATAAAACTTCTAAGTCATGCCCTGAAGTGCTGAAATGTTTCTGCACCTCTGGATAAACCGGATTAGTGGTTTATCTCCACTAATCTGTCTTTTCAAATTTCATAGTCTTAGGTTTAGTGAAGAAAAACCAAACATGAAAAATAAAATTGTTTGGAATGTGATTGAAATTCACTGCCTTCCCTTTCTTTATTTACTTCAGTGGAAATAACTCTGTATGAAATTTATACTCAATCGCACCATCACAAAACTCAATTTTTTTGTTTTACATTTTGTTTTACATTTGAAAAAAATCTGTTGGAGATGTAGAAAAAGCTCTATATGAAATGTTTACCTTCTACCACACCTTCTCTAAACTGGGAGTCATTAAATTAAAAATAAAGCAGCGTCCACAAAAAAATGAGATGAAATCATTCTGCATAGAATAATGTTCCTTTTGACGTCTACATGAAAAGGTGAGCCCTGCTCATATAGGAAACTCTTGCATGAAGGAATATGAGGATTCTTCTCCTTTACTGGCTTACAGCAGCCAAACACTTGACATTCAGAATGTGTTTTTTTTTTCTGTTTTTCTGTTTTGCCAGACAATATCGCACAGAGACGGTTGAGCTGATAGAAACATGTGCACACCCTCACTTACTCATAAATACACATGCATAGAGTCCTATCCCGCCTTATTTTTAGCTGTTCCCCCTACCCAGTCCTGACCTACATCAGAGCATGAATAAAGCAGCCGAGAGATGAAGAGAGTGTGCTCAGAGGGGGGTGGGTGGCGAGGAAGAGGAGGTCTGGGTTGGAGGGTGGTGAGGAGGGAGGAAGGCAGCCAGAGAGACACTGGCAAATCCAGAAAATGAATTCCCCCCCTGTGCAAAATGACAGTTCCAGTTCTGTCAGCAGACCTCACCTGCAACAATGCCCCTAGAGGAAGCTGCCGAGGGCAAAAACACAAACACACATGCAGTCACACACATGGGCATAGAGCCTTGGAACAACACAGATCAAAAAGCCTCATCATTCCTCCGGCCTGACACTCGATGCTTTTCTCACTTATAATGAAAGCTGACAAAAGTGGTGAGCTCTTGACTTTGAATTATTGAGGCTGTGAGTCGGCGTCGCGGGGCAGCTGCCATCACCCTTGAACAACGTTTTGGCGCCTTTCACCAATAAAGGGTAATCAAATGAGTGGCTTTTAGGGTAGAGTAGTGCTCCTAGACAAGATGGAAATTGGATTCAGGTACTGTTGTGTGGCGTCAAAGTACTCTCATAAGTTTCATGCTTTTGATGTAGCGACCTTTTATTCTGAAGGGCATCAAAGCTTTGTACACCTAAAGACATGCTCTCTCTTCTTAACTCGGCAATTTACCACTCTCACTGTACACTTTCTAGGGATGAAATTTACCAAGGAAAAAAACCTTTGGGTGTTGCATATAAGTCAATTACATAGTTGATCTAAATTCATCCTGTTGTAAAGGGGAAGCCTGAGCTGAACACCTCAAAGCTAAAATGTATTTATCCAAGGAACGGATATGGAAATAGCTCTCTTCACTCTCCTTCCCTCAAGTGTGGCATGCAGAGTCCCTTAAGTGGTAGAAAGGCCCGTTAGCCTCAGGAATTTGGTCTTCTGCTACACACATAAATGCTCTAAACTGTGCGACGACATGTGCACACACATAGAAATCCAGACCCGTTTGCATAAAACCTCCCTTGTGTGTTTCGCGTCCCATTTCATCAGCAGCCATCCAGCTCAGCTAATGCATTCCTGAGCCACGTGTTTTAATGCTCATACAATGTCTTTCAAGCTACATTAGGAAGGGAGGAATTGTGTATGGAGTGAAGGTGTAATTTATCACGATATTACCTGCACATTATGGGTGTCAAAGGAGATGATGCTCTCCTTGCATTTCTCTGGCTCAGTTATAATGTTCTCATCTCATTAGCTCTTTATTTACTGTACACCTTTTCTTTGGTGTATTTTAACATTTATTGCTGTCTTTCATCTGTCATTCCCATATTTTTAGCTCCTTTCTATTATCTTATCTGTGATAACAGCAGAATATATGTACATGTTTGTATGATTACACACCTTGGGCTGAGAGAGGATCATCTTTATTTTGCCCTTTAGGACAATCGACAAAAGGGTCAATATTTGGGACTTGTGTATGTTGTTCAATGAAAAGCAACTCAAAAGAATGCAATGCCCTGAGACTCTGCTGTAAAGTGACTAAACCAACACTGACACAGCAGTTCAGTGCAGCTCATCCACCTGTTGTAGTCTGTTACCAAGATATAAAGTCGTCTGGTTAATAACCCTCTACTTCTTCTTTGTTTTTCTAGATATCGATGAGTGTGCAACACAGATGCATTACTGCCAGTCCAACACGATGTGTGTGAACCTGCCTGGAAGTTATCGCTGTGACTGCCTGCCGGGTTTCACCAGAGTGGATGAATACTCCTGCACCGGTAAGTCTGCTGCATGCTGCTGAGTTCTACACGTTTGAATTTGTTGTCAATCAGAGGGCAAGATTTTAGTGCATCCAACTTTCTTTTTTGTTTTATAGCCAAATATACACAAAGTAATTTGCTAACTATTAAACTCTGACTGTTTTGCTGAATGCAGACTGTGATTTCTGCAACTGTAAACATAAGTTTGCACATTTGGCTACTCAGTCAGGGACATACACTAGAATGGGGCTGAGTACACAAGCTTGTACAAGAAAGAAGATTGAGAAGGTTTTTTGATGACTGTTGTATTTTTGTGTCATTTGTTTCATTTTATCTAACTAATTTGTCACATTTTAGATATTTGACAGCTTAGGTCCTGGAAATGTGTTACTTTTCTTATCAGCTTCCAATGTTCTTAGTCTGACTAAAATATTAAAGACCAGCGTTATCTTGGTGTGTTGTCTATAAGACACAAATGCAGCTCTAAAATGTAGCTTTTGCATTATATAAATGTTAGGAGTTTTTCTTTTCTATTTCAGCACTTTATGCACATTTTTAGATAATTTCAGCCTGTCTAACAACAGAATTGTCAGTTTTCTGCAAAATGTATCTTTGAGGATTTTAAGCCCTTTTATATATAAAAAAGCAAAGCAGCTACCTTTCTGGGATTGCTGGCAACATTTTTCCCTAAAAGGGATGTACAGGAGCACACTTTCTCAAGAGTAAATAAAATGTACTGGGTTGGCGCTCCGTGTTTCTCCAGAGAAGTGTTCTTTAATTAGCTCAGAGTTGGCAGCTACACAGGGACATGGATCTATCGGCAATCAATCCATTCTGCGGCTTGTAAACTGTCCCTGCTGCTGACTGGGAGACCTGGGAAGACTCTTTGCATCTGTGAGGAGAGATAAATCCTCCTGCTGGCCTCCCTTTCTCTCCTTCTGCTTCTCCTCTTGTGCTTCCCTCGGGGGTTTCGTTCTTCATATTTACTTCTTAATATTTCACAGTGGAAACAGAATTGCCCATCAGCTTCTGTGATTAGCTTTTTTTGCCCTAATCCACATTGTTTTGTTAATTATGCTAAGGGTTTTGTGATGGAAATATTGGCACTGGATTAAAGAGGACAGATGCAGAGATGTTTTAAACCAAAGTTTTATTTATTTACACCAAATATGTAGGATGTAGAAATCTAAGATGTTCATATGAAAAGCAGGTAAAATATTGAGGTCATCCTTTTAAAATCTTTGCTTTGGAGGCTCATTTAGCACAACAACCTTAAATTGAAGTGGCAAGAAACATAAAGTGAAATGCAATGTTCAATGAAATATTGAAGTTGATAAACGTATAAAGCAGGGCTTATGTAAAATGTCTGCATTGCGTTAAAGCTGCAGTATAACTTTTAGTTTTTTCTGCATTTGCTAAGACTATGATTTGTTAAAACTAGCATGACGCCTGACAAGAAATAACCAATCAGAGCCTGGAGGAGCGTTTTAGGGCTGTCAGTCATCCTGGTGAACATGCTGCTAAATGTGTAAGTTGCAGTTACAGGAAAACCGTTAAACCACTGTCATCGGTGATCATGCTATAGCATTCGCCACAGGCTTAACTGATGGGGAGAAGTTGTATCAGAGCAGAAAGCAAGGGGTGAGCGGCACATGCACGGGCATGATTGACAGCACTAAGACCCCCTTCCTGGCTCTGATTGATTATTTGTAGTCAGCTCTGGAAGAAGGCAGAGCAGCTCAATTTGTTTTTCACAGTTTTTCTGTCTCATACTTTTTTTTTATTTTATTTTTTTTTTATAAAAGTTACATACCACAACTTTAAAAATATTTTTTTTTGAAAGCTGCAAGAGTACATCTAAATGACTTTCAGCTGAGATAAAACAGAGACTGCAGTAAAAAGTGTTTTTATGTTGCAGATGGCCGTTGTGTGTTTGTTCCTGCCTCTTTGCTTCAGGCCTGTAAATCTGTAAATGCACCGTGTTTGTGTCTCCACAGACACCAGTGCATCAGTTAAGTTCATTCACCCCAAAACTTTGCTTACACCACTCCTTTCCCAGAGGGTTCAAAGCTACTGCACTGTTTTTTACAGCATGCATCTTCTTAGTCTTTCAGCACTTTTAATCTGATTTGTCCCTTTCGCATGTCTCCCTCTCCTTTAAGCAGACAAAGCTCTGTAGAGAATCAGAGGTTGTAGTAATTGTGTTTCCACTTCATTCCCCTTCTATCGAAGTGACCAAGTTGCTTCAGGGTAAAAAAGAAAAGAGGTGGCAGAAAAGTGAAGCTCCATATCTCAAGCTTTTAAATCTTAAATATGGCCTCCAGTTCTCCTGGAATGGCTTTTCTGCAGCCCACATGTACTAGGCATATGAATTTCTTTACTTGTGTTGGTGATTATCTGTACAAGATTCATATTATTATTTTTCCATCACTTCGGCAGTTTTGCCATTCTAAATGAAATATGATTACCTGTCAGTCAAGCAATGTTGTTAGGTACTGTGATGTGTTTTTCCTTTGCATTTTCCTAACACCTGATGCAGCACTTATGGTGCTCAGGGCATAAAACTGGCTTCTGATTCCATACATTCATATTCGTCTTCCACTGCATGATGAATAAGAATGAAACCCTGTGGTTTACAGCATGATGCAGATACGAATACAAATAAGACAAGTTAGATTTGAAGCATTATAGTGTAAAGTACATTTTGTAAGGTTACCAGCATAAACCTTTGTGATCTTTTTGCCCCCAATGCAATACTAATCCATTCAGGACTTTACTATTTTTACATAGATTTAGATGAAGATAAAGTCGTTATTGTTATCAAACAGAACCTGACTCCAAGAAGTCTATTTTAATCAGTAGAAGGGAAAAAGCACGGCTGTTTTAGGCTCATTTCAATAATACATATGATTTAAAAAGGTAAATTGATCCAGGTGACCCTCAGTTTCTATAATTAGTTGTAGGTGCTTTTAGAAACTGACAGATTTTATTCCCAAATAAGACCAAAACAACAGGAGAACTTATTTAAACTCTATTATGATACATCTGCTAATGATTTACTCTCCGTAGGAGTTTTCATAATAATCACCATTATGTCTCACTGCTGCTGTATTAAAAAAATACTTTATCCGATCCGCTCCATCCAACCATTCAAGCAACATAGATTGACAGCATTAATAATTAGCTGCATAACCCAGGAGACAACAGCTTTCAGTTAATTTTTTAGATATTCAGACGTTTATGTTTATAAATATGTTATTCCTCATATCCCACTCTCTAGAGGCATTTGTGATAAATAGTTGACTGCGCAAATAAAAATAACATCAGCAGAGACTCTTAACCAGAATGATGCAGTTCATGGTCAATAACCTCAATGTTTTCAGTGATTCTCTGTCTGTGTCCAAATTGTTTCAGCAAACTGAAATCAGTTTTATGCACAATTTGAATATTATCAGATATCACATCTGGTTAGAGATTCAACACTCACACATCAACAAATCTGGAAAAAAATACATATTTCATGAAATAAAATGCTAATTTTATACTTCAGCAATGTTTTGAATTTAAATTACTATAAGCATTAAATGTACTTTGCTACTACAAAATGAGATTAAATATTTCATTGTAAAATAATTTCATTGCTTCAGGTTATTCTGGAAATCAGCACTATACATTAAAATTTCATTCATGCTAAAAAGAATACAACATCTTTAAGATCCAACGTTTTACTAATTAGGAGTTAATTAAAATGATTTGAAACTTATCAGATTGTAACATTTTTATCTTACATTCTAACCTTAAATTGGAAGTGTGTAAGTTTTAAGTAATACAATTTTTGCATATTTGTTAGAGCTGACCTTCCTCCTGTGTCTGATTGGGTGTTTCTGACCAAGCTGTGTATTTCTGTAGATGACAATAGGGGCACTGGGAGGAGGTAAAGGAGGTTTTCACAGATTTTCTGGGAAGGCTGCAAAGGCAGTGAAGAGGTTTGGCCTGATGTGGAACAGTTCATCACCATCTCACACCAACATCTCACACCAACTGTCGAGCATGTTGGACGAGGGTTGATGATTTGGGCCTGTTTTGCAGCTGTAGGTCTTTTGGCTCTTGCAGTTTTCATGACTGGTGAGGCACTGACTCCTCTGGAGTTGGAAAAAGAAATATATAAACCCAAAATAGAAGATTTATTTTGAAATTTGACCTTTGAAACTTATGTTATCATCAATTCCATACATTTAAAAGTCTGTCTACTTGAATGGAAATGATCTCCACATAGAGGAGTTGTCCTTTGTTGGTCCGATTTGAACTGTATGTTTTTAATCTTTAAATGCGTAGAAGAAAAGCACGAGGCGTTGTGCTTTCTGCATTACTCTGTGCCTTTTCACTGTGCATTTATGACTGGCCAGAAAGCCTAAATGGGCCACAAAGATTCATTAAATATGGTAGAAAGACTGTGGAATGTCAACATGTGTAGTACATGTGCAAACATGTATATCTATATAAAGAAAGACAGTAACAGGAATGCACCAACTGCCTGCAAATGTCAGTGTAAACGCAACATAACACCAGTTGATGCAAAGCTCATTTATTCGTTGTTTTATTTGCTCATTTGTTTTTGCACAGTTTAAATAAATGCACAGCTTATGACTGTTCATCTCACCCTTCTTCCATGAATCTGAACAGGCAATGCGTAAATTCAGAGATTTATTTATTTTTTTTACCTTTTCCATGATACTCATCATAGATTCTGTTAGCAAAATGTCCTAAAGAAGCTGCAAATAGTTGCATGCATCACTTACAAGAACTAGAAATGACTGCATCATATCATCCAAAATACATTAGATGTTTTGAGAAAATGTAGTGAAATTCTGTTTCAAATATTTATCTAATCATTGTGGAAGTTTAGTGTGAAAAGTCTGGCAGCCCTCTCCGTATACATTAGCTGCTGAAAAATAGAGACCATGCCGTTAAACAGACTTGACAGCAGCCAATTTAATAATCCCATCAAACGCAGTTTTGGGAGGGGAGGGAAAGAATTCAGATAAGTTTGTCTTGGTCCTCTCTTTCATCTATTTGTAATTGCCTCTGAGATGTGGGTGTTTATATTTAGCCTCCCTTTAAAGGTTTGATGTAGGGAATGTTTCTTTCTGTTCATCAGGAAACTGTGCAACCATCTAGAGTGATGTTTGTCCTCACTTAAGTCTGCTTCTCTGTAACCGTAGTCTCCTCACTAGTTCCCTTGGCTGAATACAGATTGAGTCCTGTGGAATGATAATAGAGCTCTGTGGCTATTAAAGGGCTGCATGTTTCCTGACGGAGCACATTAAAGCTACATGCTTCCATTAATATAATCTGATGCTTTTGCATTTTTATTGCCTTGAGCCATATATCTAATTGGATTTTAAATGTATTTCTATAAGCTTGTTTGACACAGGACAATAGAGAGGATGTGAACTGAGGCAAACCAAATGTTTCTGAAAGATCTGCTCACAATGTAAAGTGAATATATTAGTATCATAATGAGAGCCACTTGTGCTTTAAGTGTGAGGCCATTAGTGCTTCATGTCAGTTCCAACACGTTCAGTGGTGATGCAATTTCTGTTTCTCTCGTCAACTTTTTCTTTTTTTTTGAGTCAATATATCAAGGGACTTTTAAAGTTTTGATAAATATGTGCTTAACAAGACAAATAAAAACATATGCTTGAAGTTGCTTTCATGTTAAATATCTTGTATTGCTATGTATGTTTCTGAAGCATTAAAGAGACAGACACAGACAGGTAACTGGAAAGCAGCATAGTTTTCTGAAAAAGATTTTAGGAAAGATTAGCAAACTGAAGAGGTGATTTATTTATTTATTTATTTATTTATTTATTTATTTATTTATTTATTTTAATCTTAAATCCAAACTGCTGGTCAGAACAGGAGCAACAATTACATCTGAATAAGGTCAGAAGTTTAGTTTTTGAAGAGGTTCCTCTACACTGAAGTGAGATACATGCAGATTTGCATACATCATTTATTGTGTTAATGATTGGACAGTGTTGGGAAGGTTTTGTAAAAACCAAAAATAAAATAAAAATGTACATTTAACACAAGGGGAGTATAAGCTGACCAATTTACATCATTTAACTCCATTTACCATATTCAGTACAAGCTATTTTGTGTATTTACAATGTCTCTGACTTTTAAAAATGGAGATATATGCTTCATGCAGTGGTGCATAGAAAAAGCGGTATTAATTGACCAGTGGGTCAAGAGAAAGCATTCTCTTAAGCCCCAGGTATATTACAGCTGGGAATTTAGAAATGTCCCCCAACTAATTTAACAGGAACCTATGTCCTTTGAGCTGAATGCTATGACAAGCATTCAATATATTTTGCCCTGTGGCACAGGACATATCTCAGCTGGTTCACCCCATGTTGAGGTGAGCAGTAAGGCTGGGAGTAGTGAACACAATGACTTTATGTAGGACAAAAAAGGAGAAGAGGTTGGCGAGGTAGAGGGGGATTAAACCTTGTAATTTCTGCCGTGCTCTGTTCTTTTTTATGAGCTTGTCACAGGTCATTAAATTTCACGTTACTGAAGTGTTCTGCTTGACATTATTGAATGAGGCAATGTTGGAAGCTTGAGAGATGAGGACACGTTTAAAGAATTTATTACACATAGGGAAGAGGAATCATGAGGTATTGGTTTAAGTCGAATATCCCCTGATGCACACAGAAAATTAAGTGAAAGATTCAACAACAACAAAAAATAGAACATTTAAAAAATAAACTGTTTACTGTAATAATTGCTGTAATAATTTTATCTATAGTATGGCATAAACTTAAGCATATGATAATATGTTGTATTGACATCATCATCATCACTGGACAAGAAATTACAGAATTTATAATAAGCTGGTCCAGTTGAAGGTCAACATTATTTCATATCATATTAAAATAAACTATTATGATGCCAAAAAGGTTTTTTTGAGTTGATAAATCTTGTTACTTTACATGACTGGGAATTGTGGGTCAAAAATGATTAATTATAAAATGTTACGCTTGAACTGAGTTGTTGTTAGGAAGTCAAGGGTAGATTTATTTTGAATAAGTTCCTTTTCAAAATCCTCTCCAGGTCAGAATGGTTTCATACTTTAAATGTCTCGTTATGTTGATAAATATTTCTTATGCAAAGCTGACCAAACCTGAATCATGTTGAAAAGTTTAAAAAGTTTGAATAAAAATGTGCACTTTAGAGTACATTTCAAAATACAAACACCCTTAAAGCACTAACACATTGGTGTCCCTCATTAGTAAAACTCAGTGTAAACATGTCTGCTTACAAAACCTACACGCATATCCTTTGAAGACAAATGGCTGTGCTGTTATTTTGGCTATATTTAAGTAATAGAGCAAGCTCTTAACTTTAAGGGTAAATGATATAGTGACTTTCTGCATAGAGAAGTTGAGGCTTGTCTTTAATTCTTATGTTTTTACATGTTTCATTCACCACCAGGCAGAGCTGGGCTCAGTTCTAATTTGTCTTTTGAAAAACAGAGTTATAAGTTTGATAATGGCAATGCCATTCATTAAAATGTCCAGTTTAGTATGCTTGTTAACAACACTATAGGAAAGAGGGGGTTTTATTAATAAGTACATGAACTGATTTTCTTGATGATTAATATATGAACTGAAAATAAAACTGAGTATTTCATACAAAGGTGACCAGCTGCATGGAAGAGCTAAATAAAGATATAGTGTGTTTATTTAGCTTACATTTGATCAAAACTATTTTTTAGACAGAATCTGCATCATGTAGTGCTACTTTAATATTTAATGCTATTTATATGTTTCTCTTACTTTACAGATCTTCTTTTATCTGTATTCTCAGGTTTCTAATTTGTCTTTACAAAAATGTAGTTTTGCATTGTCTTATTGTGTGACTTATTATGTAAATGACTTTATGTTTGTTTTACTTTGTGAAATAATTTAGATTATATTTGTAATTATGAAGACTATGTAGAAGAAACAAAATTGAAATAAATTGAATTCATCTAAACATTTTTTTAATGCATAAATGTAAAAAGAAGCAACAGGAAACAGTTTGCATTGCACTAGTAAGCAGCAGAAACACCAGCTGATTCTGTGATGTTTTAGAAGAGGATGTTCCTCAGAAGTCAGACCAGATTCCCTGCTGGGTCTCATAATTGGGATCTATGACAGTATTGGTGACACTCGAAAAACAAGCGTTTGATTGCTTTGCCATTTTCACAAATTCAGTTGTTTTTTTTTTAATTTGTTTTGATTCAGTTTGTACCATTTTCATAGGATGTAGTGTGGTAAAATGTATTTTGCAAATACCCACAACTGCCAACCCAAGTTGTTTTGTAAGACAAAGCAACATTTCTGTTTTAGTTTGCTATAACAAGCATACTCAGTGCTCTGAAAGCCTCACAGAGTTAGGCTTTTGTTGTTATATTTGCCGACATTTAGCTTAAATTGCAGTGAATCTCAAACTTTATCAATTGTAACCTTTAGATTAGAATAGCAAATTGTTCACACATCAGGTCACAATTTTGTGAAAAACAAAGTTAAGCATTTTTGTAAGTGAGATTAAAAACAATATTCTGTGTTCAATGTTTGCATATCTTTTGGTAACTCAATATTTTAAATTTGTAAAATAGAGGGTTATCATTAGTATTGATGGTTCATAAGAGCTCAAAATCTCAACAAGCTACTTGTGCTTTAGGGAACAGTGACTTGTCTAACCTTCTAAGACATGCAGCTCCATTAGTACCTTTTCATTCTGAGCTTTTTTTTTTCTAATTGGAAAATAAAATCAGTAAACCTGCCAATCCTTCTAATATTTCATGTTCTTCAAGGTATCCATGATGCAGAAGCCTGAGAGCGCGCTGGGCGCTGTCCGTGGTCCTGATGATGATGATCCGTTATTATGCATCATTAGCTCAGCGCTTCAGGGGTCACCTCAACATGTCCAGACTTGACTCTACATCACTACATAATCATCACTAATTAGGAAAAAAAAAATCTGACAGAGACGGGCAGCACACTCATATTAGGCGGTTGTTATCTCGCAAAGAATCGCTGAGGTAACCACTGGCAATGTAATCATTTCTCACTGACATCATCATTTATTGTTCGGATTTACTATGTTATGGGGGAAAAACACTCACTTGAATAGTCTATCAGATCTTCCCAACCACTAATGGTTAAAATATTTCATTAATAATTCGGTGGCAGTGGTAATTAATTTTTTAGTTCTCCTGCAGGTATGATGGACAGCTATCACAGCATGGTTTTTTAGGTGAGTGATGAACTGTGCTAGAATATAGTTCATTATTTATCAAGTGTCTGTATAAATGCATTTAAATGATTTGAACTGTTTTTCACTCTGACTAGATAATATTAGGCTCCACTGTAGAATACACAAAATCATCTTAGTTGTACCTTTCAGGACAACACAAAGAAAAATATGAAAATATACTTAAAATGTTGTTTTCATTTTAAAAAGTTTCAAAGTTACATACCATTTACTTAACTGTTTTTTTTTTCTCTCTCTATCAGGAATTGTTATACCAACCTAGTGCTAGGTATAAGGAGTCTGGTTATTGTGAGCCATGTCATTATTTTCCATTGTCACCTTCCTAAAATAATGGCCCAAGTCATTTTTTTT
>NW_015113268.1:122808-192168 GCF_001443285.1 Poecilia latipinna | reverse complement strand
GTGCATGCACGTGTGTGCACGTATGAATTGTAAGTGTACTCAGCTGTAAGCAACGTCCTGACATTCACTTGTTTTTATGTTACAGAAGATACATAAACTATTGAGCCATGTTGTAAAAAGGTTCTCTTTAGCATATCACTAACAATTGTGTAAAATCATGTTTGGTTTTAATTGAACATTGATTTCCTGCACTGTACATCAATAACCTCATTTTGTTTAAATGCAGATGTGTAATTATTATTTTGTGCTTGTCTAAGGATTCTGTTTTAACAGCCAAGCTTTTTACTCAACAGTCTGTGTAGAAGTAGACTGAGGTTAGCTCAGAAAGCTTTGTTAGGTGGCTCCATGATGTTATATGTTATGCTAAAAACAAGAAAAGAAATGGAATAAATATTAAAATACAAACGCTTCACATAACTGTTAAATTACTTTGTATGATGATTCATGGAACGAAAACTTTCTTTTCAATAATCTTGCTTCTAGCTGAACAAAGGATCTCACAGCTTGTGCAGGAAGTGATTTTTTTTTTAGGGTGCAAAAGTCTGAACTGTGCAGGGAATAAGAGTACCGGAATTATACCACGAGACTGAGCATAAGCTTGATTAGAAAATGAATGACACTCAATAATCTTTTAATCTTGCTTTTCTTCTTTTCATAATTATAGGAAGGGGAAGTCATAGTGAAAAAAAAAACATAATTGCAACGACTGTGGATTTTGCAATTTATAAAGAGAAACTCAGAGTTCTGAAAAGTGGTGAAGTCGAAATCTTTCAGATTCAAATATTTAAACTGGTTTTAAAAAATGTTATTTTAGATGGAATCAGTAACTAAATCACAACAAGCAAAGCAGAGAAAATCCAACTGACTTAAAAAGATTTTGCACACAGTTTATCAGTTTAAACAAGAAACAAAGTATTTTATAACCAGTTGAAACAGGATATAGAGGTTTTTTACACTTGTCTTTAGGATTTATGCATACATCCTTAAGGGAGAACACAGTGCTTGTTGTAAACCTGCTGACTAGGTGCCAATATTCTGCTTAGAAGCTCGCCGGCTTAAGTCCCACCACTCTCCTAGTTCCCAATGAGAACCCATGTCAAGTGGCCCTTCACCTCTAGCTTAGATCCAGTCTCTCCCCTCTCTCAGCTCACACAACCATCAGGGCTGATCACTGGAGATTTCATTATGAAGGACTTGTGCATGAGAGCCTCCAATTTAATGTTCCTAGGAGTGACTGTAATCAATTTTATGAACAAAATCCAGGATGTCATAAACCCCCATCTGTTAGGATTTCTGAAAGAGAACTTCCTCTGCCTCTTCGATACCATCTATTCCAGTTGTGTCCAAACTTTTTGTGGACTGTGGGGGGCTGCAAAAAATTATTTTAAAACTAACTTTTTATATCTTTCTTTTATTTTATCTGCTCAATAATAAACTAAAACTGTAAAATGTTCTTTAAATTGACAAAATAGTTTGATTTTTGTTGAAAATGAATCTGCAAATCGCTGTCGATGCAAAACATAAAAGGTTTTGCACAGGCCGGGAGTTTCTCTCATTTTGAAGTTGATTGTTTTTTTTATTTGGACTGTAGATGATTTGTGTTTGAGTAAAAATAGATCGAATTTTGTGGTTCTAGATACTCAAAAGCTAAGATGAATTCAGAAACATTAATTAATGGGAATTTTCTTTTTAATAGGTGTTATCTGTCTTTTTAGATCAGATAGACTTTCACACCTTTCATCATTCATTGCAGATCATTGCATTTCAAATCTACTGAAAACAGACAATTATCTCCCTCAACCAGCTGGTCAGTCCAATTAAGATTAATGTTCATCTAGTTCCAGTCACTATGGGACCAGTTTGAGCAGTATGTGCTTTACTGAACCTGCTTTTTAAACCTGCTTTAATTATTCTGTTCCTGGATTTGTACCTCCAGACATTTTGAAAAAAGTCACACCAAGCAAGGTAATGGTGAATAATCCATGACCATATATTATTATTTACTACATAGACAAAAGGTCTAAAGGAGTGGAAATGTAAAAAAGTGTCAACTTCTATTCCTTCTTCAAACATGAAGATAAATCTTATTTCACTGTTTTTTTACGACATTGTTTTTGTGTGTATGTATCTATCTGCTGTTGTTTGAGGCTATTCTTAAAGCTCGCTTTCTTTCATTTTCAGCATATGCCATGTATAGCGGTATGCTAGATGGAGGAAAGTAGTGGATAAAAGCAAGATGGGAAAAAAAAAAAGCCTAAACCAATAAATGTCTGAGGGCCACAAAGACATTATATGAATTTGAACAGAAGATATGGTAGATGCTGCCTTTCCTGCCTTTCCTTTGTCAACTTTTTTTGCAGTATTGCAGTTTGTTCATTTTAAATTTCATGGTCTCACCTGCATTGTCCTTCCCTGTTTATTTATTACAGCATGGCAGGTTTTTAAAATGTCACATACAGTGGTTTTTGTGTTGTGCATTTTGTCTGTCTTGTAAAACTGAACAATTTGCATAATCCCACCCCTACATACTGAATGAAAACGCACAAAAACTTTATACATTTTTGTTCTTGGGTTTATTCCCAAATTTCATAACTAACCATGTTCCTTTGCTTAATGCAAATTGAATCTGAATGGTGTAATCACTGGACATTGCCTTAGAGTCTAGATTAAAGTTTAGATTTGGATTTGTATGTGAAAACATCAACAATAATCTACAGTTTTTTTGTCTGGCAACAATCCAATGTTCTGACAACAACCTTGAAACCTTGAACTTTGTGGATACTCTTAACTGCAGTTTAAGAAACTTAGTTCATTTTGCCAAAGGCCATGCAAAGTTCTGAAGAACAGTCGGAAAAAGATTGAATGTGAGAAACAAATACATTGCAGGAAATGCAAAGTTATTTTTATTTTTATTTTTGTCAGAAACTGGCTGAAAAATGGGACAATCACTGAAGTCTAAACAACAGCACACACGCTACAATGTGTTTTAAAAAAACACAAATATTATTTTGGTTATTATGTATTTCCTTAAAAAGCAATTATGTAAAATAAAACATTTTCTTTCGGTTTAAGATATTTTTTGCACATCTTTAAAGAAATGTGCAAACAAAAGTTCAGTTGCTTTGTTGACTTGAGATACTTTAACCAATTTCCAGTATTTTGTATCCCTGTGGTTTCTTGTGGTTTCTGCATCTAAAAAATGGCCTAATTGACTCTGATTTGAAGCATTCAGCCTGCACACCTGGCATAGATCAGCTGTTGTTTTTCATGCATCTATTGTTAATTCACACTCACTGCCATGACTCAGCACACTTGCAATCCACTGTGGGCATGGCAAGCATGAAAGTTGATTGTAAACATAGTTGTTCAAAGAGCGGGTTGTTGACACGATAGAATCTTGGCTTCAGTTTTATTTAGCTAAATAATCACAGCTTTTCTATCCAGATTGCTGCTGAACATCCTCTCATAGCTGACTTTCTATTGCCTCTTGGGGAAAAAAAAGAGAAAATGACTTCTCCATCTTTAACACAACAAAAATACAGATGTATCGGACCATTATGATGGCAGACTTTCTCTTCCCGTCTCCTGCAGAGCACGATGAGTGTGCCAGTGGCCAAAGCTTGTGTGATGAGAATGCCATCTGCACCAACACCATCAGAGGACACCTGTGTACCTGCAAGCCAGGCTATGTGGGGAACGGCACCATCTGCAGTGGTAAGATCCTGCCCTGGAACAGCCCTCTGGACACAGAGCAACATCCTTAAGCTTTCCTCACATCTGACTGGAGCTCATTGTGTGCTTGATGCCAACACGGTTCTCTCCATCCTTAAATCACCTAACCAGGCAGCAGCTGCAGCAGAGATGATGAAAATTGATTCTAGACCAGTTTCAGCCTGTTTTCACACAGCCTCTCCAGCATTGTTCTCCCTGTTGACCTGTTACCCCAGCACCTTGCCTGGTTTGCACACCATTGGCTAAAATTAAGCACCTGTTTTCTGAAGTGTGTGTTGCTCTTTCAAAACTTCCACCCCATCAAACTTATTGCACTCAGAGATTTAATTTATTTATATTTTTCTCATTAGCAGATTTTATTTGCCCTATTTTTTGGTGTGCTGCATTAGTTTACTTTGGGAAACTACAAAATCATAAACATGGTAAACATCTGTATGTATATGACCTAATAAACTACAATATTCACTGCTTCAGCTTTTCATTGAAATACCACTAACAGGTACATCCAAAAAGGCAATCTCATGTTTTTTTTTGTCTTTGTAATTACGTATGTTTGTACAATTTTCATAAAAACTCTTTTTTTGCTGTCGGACCTTTTTTTTTTTTCCTAAAGAAAGAGACAAAGTAAAACATTATTACATTAAGTTTTGTTTTAAGGAGATTGATAATTTTGTTTATCTGACCTATATTTTCAGGTTCTCTTATTTGAATAAAGTTAAATGACCCGACTTAGCTGAGGTTGCCAATCATGCTGATAATTTAAATTCAACACAGTAATTTAAACTGCAGTTTTTATGTGGGTCTGTGTTGACCATTGCCTCCCTCATCTCACTTCTGTGCTCTGTAACTGTTTTAGTATGCTAATAATGTGTATTTCCGTCAAGTGCTTTGGATTCACACAATGTCTCGAAAGGATGTAGCGCAAATAAGATGAGTTTTAAATAATTTGGACTGCCTGCCATAGCTAGTCTTAGTAATGTGTCACAATTAATTTAATTGTTCATGTTATTATATAGAGAAAAAAGGCTGGTGTAAGACTGGGGCTTTTCTGTGTGGACTGTGTTGATTCCATCTTACAACAGGTAATTTTGGGGGAAACAAGAAAGTCAGTAACAACCCAAGTAGCATCTAAGGAGACTCATTAGACTGCTATGACCCTATGGAAACTATGACACACATAAGTAAGTAAAACATAGAAGAAAGTGCACATGTGTACATCAGATCAGTCATGAGATCATTTCAAAGTATCAATCCTGTTTTCAAAATAGCAATCCAGACTTTAACCCAGAAAGACGGGAACTAAATTGTTATCACCTTTAAACCCAGAGAGATCAATTTTTAGAAACTCATCTTTTCTAAAATATTTATTGCTGTTTGCAAAAGCGTTTAAAGCAAGATCTCCATGGTTGTACATATTTTATATTCAAACTAACACAAAATGCACATTGCAAAAAGATTATTCAGCAATAGAATTTGTTGAGCGTACAGAGGAAAGAGTTTTACACAACAGGGGATTTTGCATATTAAAACAGTTTGCTTCTCTCTATCAAATTTTCCTACAGGTCTGTTTGTCAAGCAGTGTTTATATGCTCACATTGTAATTTCAAGTGAAATTCTGGGGAAACATTTTCAGGTGTGGTTCATAGTTCCTGTTAATGTCCTATAATAATACTTCAAACTCACAATTATGTGGCCTGAAAACCTTTCGCTATCTAGTCCTCCTCATTTCCTGGTCAGTGTAATTTGCCTTTTTTAAGCAAGCAATAGAAGTAATAGACAAGAAGTTCTTTAATCTAAAACTTTATTTCCAACCTGCTTGACTGGAAACAAACATCTGCAGTCTCACAATTTGTTCTTTATCTCAGATTACACAGGGCATCTATGTTTTGGTTCTGTGCAACTGTTGTCACAACATCCAACTGGAACTGATTTAATTCATTATTCTGTTTTACTCTACAGAAAAATGTAGAAACTATATGAATACAGTAAAAACTATGTTTTTGCATAATGCTTAAAACACATTTGAATAAGATTAAGAATTTCTTAGTTTCTGAACATTTTTCGGTCTATTACTTAGTTAATATTCATTGCTTACTCAATTATATTGCTTCATTTGTAAATAAAGACATCCCATCAGCTTGCATGAATTTCTTTCATGAAAGTTTCATGACTCGGTGTGTATGCTTGGCAGCTTTCCAAGTCATGAGGGTATCATTAAGCCTAATAAGGCTTTGGGTTTCAGACCTGCTTAAGCATGATCTTATTAAGACTCACTATTTAAATGTGAGTCAACAGATATAGTCATTTATTTAATGTGATATGAGATATTTTGATAATCTTTTATTTGGCTAATGAAAATCACAAAACCTCATTTATGGATAAATTTGACAATTTCCTAATTGTACCTTGTTTTGACAGTAATTAGGCCTTGGAAGTATCTGGTCTGTAAGATCAAGATGAAACTTTATAACGTGATAGCAGTGACTCAGGACAGTGATCTCTGAAGATGTGTATTCCGGTGCTCATTCCCTCTATGTGCCATCGTTTTTATTTAGGCAAGAGTAGCATATTGGTGAAAATAAAGACACACTGACCCCACAGTTATATCCCAATTAAATTTCTGTTAATTTTTTTTTTCATCTGACTCATACTTCTCTATAAAAACCTCACTGAGGCTTTGGAAAAAGTTGAACATAGAAATGATTACTACAATTTCAAACATTTCTGGACTCTTTTTGTCTGATCACTTAGCTTCTGGTTTGAACCAAAGCTTTAAAATGTCACGTTCTTGTCAACATTTTTTTTTTTTTTAATTGCGGTTAAAAGCTACAATTTATGTTTGAAATATTTATTGTCATACTGACTAGTGTGGAACATAAGAGAGAATGTAAATGAGAACGTGTAGTATGCTGCAGTCAGTGTACATCTTTATGACAAAGACGGCCAAAGGATGAGAGTGAGACAGATTAAAATACAAACAGAAGCATCATTGATCAGAGGGAGAGGATTGTGTCATCTTTTCTAATCAAATGCAAAACGGATATTGGAATGAGAAGCAGGTAGAGAGCAGGTCTAGAAATAGATCAATGTCATTTTCAAGTGGCTTCCCTACAGATGAGCTTCTGTAGTTACTCGATACTCACACAGAATAAAAACAAATGTACGTGCAGACTCATGCATACAAAAATGTGAAAAGAAAACTGACCAACAAAGTTCTAAAAATCCCCAAACAGTGCTAAGAATGTGAATAATTCATTTGAGCACAGAGATAATCCAGGATGGACTCCACCTATCATAGAATAAATGTCATGGTTCTCAAAATGGACCGTAGAAAAACTATGATGCTGTACCAAAAAATGGTAAACCACCAACAAACAACAAAGATCTATATAGTGGAATGGATTAGTGATCCCGGTGCATTACCTCTGCTCACACTGTGAAATATATGTTTATATTGAGTGGATGCACTTTGTCAGGGCTCTGGCGATAAACATCTCTCGAGGCTAATTAAGTTATCTAAGTGGCTCACTGCAAGACGATTCAAATGGTTTACTGGCTCGTACAGCCTCATACCCCCACCCCCAAACAAACATTCAGTGTTGTGTTCATTCTAATAAGCAATGGGAGTTTAACAGTTGCTTTATTGAGAATATTCACTCTTTGCAAGCAGGTTTTTATGGAAACAGATGAGGGAATAAACTTGGCTTTAGGTTTGTTGGTGTAATCATTAAAAAGGAAGCTCTAGAACATGCTTTATTTACACATCACACTGGCATAGTATGATTTGATTACTGGGAATTTATCTAATAACTGCAAAGCAGTAAAAAAAAATCACCATAAATTCATAACTTATATGCTTTTCTTCAATGCCCATCCTAAAGGCCTCAGTGTGCGACAAGCAGATTTCCTTGCAATTGCATTGAATAACTTAAATGATTCACTCCAGTTGCATGGGTTTGATAGTTTTCCTTTCAGGACAAAGTTGGTGACTCCAAATGATCTAAAGTTATTTAGCATTTTAACTAAAGAATAGAAAGTTAATTAATTCCAGATGACAAATAGTAATAATTCTTAACAATAAAATAACCCTCATTCATGGAAGCTGCAGTACAGATGATTAGCTCGTACACACCGAACGTTTGACAGTGACAATCCTACTCACTGATAATATTTGTCAGAAAATACTGAGAATGTCATTAAAACTTACTGCATCTTGCCTATTCTGTTCTGACCAATTAGTAATATGTGAAAAGGGGAGTTGGAGTATTCTGTCTCGACTTCCCCCTCCCCCGAGGCCTCATTACTTTGTGATGGCAAAAGGGCCGGCCAATCGACTTGTGACTCCCATTTCATTCCCCTCATACATCATCGCTGCCCTCTGTGGGATAAGAAATTAGTGTGTCTGCATGTGTGTGTGTGTGCATGCATGCGCGCGCCTGTGTGTGTGTGACTGCACCCCTCAGCTTGTCGCCATTAATGTTAGTGAGGAAAAAATAAAAGTGTAGTTTTCTTGAAAAATGAGACCATTACAAGGGGAGCAAAATTTGGTTTCCGTGTTAGAAATATATCAATTGCTGTTACCAGATGAACGGGTGAATTCCCTTAAGAAAATCTCTAAAAACTATATTGAACTTGCCTTTAAAAAAAATTACCAAATTTCATTTCCAACGATAGAACACAACCTGTTGTCTCTGTTGATAATTTAAGAGTAACAAGTACAGCGAACACAGTAGTAATGATTCAAACATTCAGGTTTCTGTTCTAAAAAGAAAACTCTCTCCAAACCTGTAGCCCCTGTTAAAGCTCACTGATGGATGGATCATGAGTTACAGCTACACATGATAAACAAGTTGTCTGACAGCATTTATTTTGACTCACTACTTTATCTTAAAAGCCTTCAAAAGGTGCTGCAGAACATAGCATTTATTTTCTCAGTATCACTCCGAAGAGTTGCAACGACTGGCAGTGTTTGTGAAAACGCATCAAACATTACCAACGTCATTTAATACTGAATGACGAGAAAACCTTAAATTGTCAGACATGTTGACCAACATTCATCTCCTCTAACCTTGCAACTTTTAAATGTTTTACTTTTAAAAATGGTTTAGTATATTTTATCCAAACCTTAGGGTTTTCTTTGTTTAGGCTTTCAGAAAATGTTTTTGATTAAAAAAAGATACATTGATGTTCCTACTAATAAGATATGTGTCACAACAAAGCATTTTTTTTTACCAATGAATCTATATATATTATATCAAACTACAGTTCAAACTACAAATATTATCATACAAATAACAGACACTGAAATCAGAAACACAGTAGCTTTCCAGTTTCATACAGCTGATCTCCTAATGTCCTGCTGAGATACTCCTAGATTAAATGCCTCGTTTGATAGAAGCTCAATTTTTTTGCAAACATTCTACTCGTGCTGACATTTCCTGACATTAAGACATTTCCTGTCTCACCCAACAAGCTTCTGAATATGGTTAGAAGTAACTCACTTATGTATGTCATGCCACAAGTAATCTTGGTTTCTGCCCACCTGCCTTTTCAGGTGGGCAGAAATGATAGCTTGGTGCCACCTTGGATCACTGTTTGGGTATTAACATCCTCTCTAAAAGAAATGGAACCGACCTGATTTGGTTAGGTAACCAGTGAAACTGTTCAATGGATCGGAGAGAAAAACAGCTGGTCATGCTCCCTTAGGAACTGTTTAAAGGCTGTTAAATCGCATCAGGTAACCAGATGATCATGGTAAAAGAACCAGCTGTTTTTGGGAGACCCAATTGCTGCATCATTCCTTGTACAAATGCCACAACATTTCAGCAACTGAGAGAAAAGGCTGTTGAAAACATATATTTCAGGTGATGACAACAAAAACATGTCCAACTCACTGGGCATCTTTCTTCAATTGAAGCCATCATTGAGACACTGAAAGAGGAAGGAATTTACTAAATCTGTCTAGAGCTGGTTGTTCTCACAAACTGAATGACTGTGCAGGAAAAACCCTGGTGAGAGAGGCCACCAAGAAACCTACAATCACAGTGAAGCAATTAAAACTTTCCATTTTTCAGATGGAAGAGATTGTATATTAACTGCTGCATCAGTTCTTTTCCAGTCAAAGCTGTGAGGAAGAACGACATGCAGAGAGTAACTGTTGTAAAAAGCTCATGTGAAATTAAATTTGAAAGTCTCCCAATGGCATGTGGAAGACACAAACGTCAACTTCATTAGCACACCTGTTGATCAATTCAGCAATTCAGCAAAAACCTGTCAGTCATTAGTTGAAGTCATTTGTGGTGAAGCAGGGAAACACCTACAACATGCATTGCATTGTTCCTTGAAGACGAGGGTTGAACAACACTGAACCAGAATTGAGTATTAATCTAAACATGAAAAGATATTCCATAAAATCAAACAGACATTGAGATTGAAAATGTTGTCAATATGTCAATGTGTGGTGTGAGGCCAGTGAATCGGGAGAAAAAACCATTGATCACAGGAATCAAACAGCCTTTTCAAAGGCAATGGAACATGTTCAACTAATATCAAACAGAACAATCCAATTAAGTAAATGTATATAATGGCTCTGCATGTAAATATGCACATATTATGCTATACATAATTCTTCCTGTTTAATAGTATTTTGGTGCAAGTAAAAAAATGTAGTAGAAAGTGCCAGCAGGTATTTTAAGAACCTGCCCATATCTCCTCCTTTTTGTTCTTGTCTTGTCATTTTGGTTCTTGGGTATAAAACCCAATGCTCCCAGTTTGATTCTCATTCATTGGACAGCAGCAGATTACTACCAGAGTGAAGCTATCAGACTTCTCCTGATGGGATCCTGTAACGCAATTGAAACGTGTCTGCAGTGTGCCTCTCAGTGGGGTGATTCCTTCTTTCTCTGTTTTTTTTTGGTCTGTAATCTGGAGGGAGCTCAGGGAGTCTAGACTTATTCACTGTAATCAGTCAGGCTACTGTGGTCAACCTACTTTTGCTTCCTTGTTGACTGTTGATTATACCTCATGCAGCTTTAATTGCTGGAGAATAATTAGGGGTAATATGGCTGCTATATGAGCCTTTTGCCCCATTAGTGATGGTTAACGACACTGCTGCAGACATTGTGATGATTTTCACTTCACTTCGTTTGAAAGAATGGTTAGTCCAGGAAGTAATGCTATCAGACGCCTGAACCACCTCAGCTGGAGGAGAAGCAGCATTTTTAAAGCTACATCCCAAATATTGGGGCTCATTACACCATCTCTAAAGCTGAACATTAGAAGTGGAGAAACCATAGCCACTTGCATATGGGATCATATTTATTTGATCTAAATTTCATGGCATTCGGTGATCATCAGAATCCAAACATATCAATCGTGATCTTTGCTTTTTGACTCAGTTGTTTTTTTGTTGTTTTTTTTATTATGCTAGGTCAGTCCAATATTCATACTGATCCTGATGAGACCCTAGTTTGTCTATCCATTTCCACTCCATCTTAAAATCAGGTGGGAATGGACATTAAGATACTTGACTCCTCTGCTTAAGGCAGAGACCGTCTTTTGACCAAGAATTAGCGGTTTATTTTTTTATAGCTGAGAACCAACCCCACGGCTTCACACTGGGCTGTAAACCACTCCAATTCACTCTGCAGGTCAATGCCTGAGGAACCCATAAGGACAACATTATTTGGAAAAGTGAAGATGAAAACATGAGTTTTTCAAGAAAGTCGCTGTTTTTTCTCACTGATCCAAAACAGGATCAGTGACAACGGGGAGCCGTAGTGGAGTCAAACCTCCTCTGGGAATACGCTATTAAGAAGATACTTGGCATAGTGCCTGTAGTCCTTTCTTCAGGTGTCAGAGAGTTTTCAGGAAGTTTCTTGAGGCCAACTTAATTTTTCATAACCTCTCCACATTCTTCCCATACCTGGGTTTTCACTGCCGTGTTCCAAGAATAGTAGTCTCGCATCAAACACCCAGGTCACGCTTTGGGGGTGAGACGCTAAGAAATGTAATGCCTTGATATTTGGATGCACCATCTGGCCCCCTTTTGTCCTGATCCCTGTAACTCTGCAGATTGCACATTCATAAAGAAAGGCCTCCACCTCAGGAGCCATTTATACTGCAACTAATTACTTGGAATGAGAGGAACTGAGAAGAAATGAGGGGTTAAGAATCCCCTTACTCCCTTTCTTTACCGCCTTACCTCATTCTTTTGTACAGCACTTCACTTCGGGACAAAAAAATAGTCCACCATTATGTCATCTCCCTCAGAGTCCAATAAATGGGCCACAGTGGTTCAGATGGAATATGGTGTAAGATTATAGATCAGCATTGTTCCTGGTGCAAGCCTAATGATCAGCAGCCTATTGCAGAACCTTTGTCAGCAGCAGAATGAGTGAGCTAATCTTGTTAATGGTCCGTTTCATTCCCTTGGACGGGTTTGTGTAGACAAAGGGAATTTAAATGGAGAGGATTTGAGTAGTGAGAACAGAAGCATTGACTCATGCTTTTCTCATTTTCTATCAGAGATAATCACAGAGGAGCCGGGTTGCAACCAGCTAACGGATAGCAGTGAAACCTAGATTAATGTGTTCCAATTCATTCAACAAGCAGGGGAGGGGAAGAGGGGCTGTTGCTGAAGGGAAGGGAAAAGAAAATTTGTGGTAGGTAGCGGAATTCAGCCTTCATTTCCTCCAGAAGTAGGAAGCATTTGAATTTTTCTACACATAATTATTCACTCTCCACCTTTTTTTTTTTTAAGGAACAAAGCATTTAGTGTTACTTCCACCATGCAGTTTCATGCTCAAGGGCATTTTTTTCTCCCATCTTAACTGGTGGAAACTACATCTGATTAATTCCAAATGCGAAAGAGAACATATCGCCACAAAAAGCATGACTTGTTTTTCGAAGCATTGTACCAATTATCATTTGAGGCAATTATGCTTAGTCTGTGTCATACTGTTAGATGTAGCCGCTGTGCAGTAAAGAAAAAATCACCTCATGCATTCTGCTCTGATACACAGATACACTCTTGTAATGTAATATCTAGCAGGCTGTCCTCATTCTGTCAAGTCTGTTTTGCATTTTGCCTTCAATCAGTCTTATAATGGGGATATTTTGAAGTATTAAACCAGTGATACGAATGATTTAGCGATACTTGTCAGTTTTGCTTCCTGGTACAGAAAGAAAATACAAATAACCAGAAACCATGTTTATAATTCCTCCCCTGTATAGATGTGTAAAAAGCTGTAAATCTGTCAAATCTGTAAAGCAGCACACTCAAACTCTAGCAGTTTTTTTTTTTGTTTACTTCTTGAGTTATTTTTTTTATCAGTAGTAATAATAAACAGAAGATGAATTCAGGTGTTTTTTGTTTCTGCTTTAAAGTACTTTGAGACAACAGACAAAAACAACCAGAGCTTCAACAAAACACTGACTTTTTGCATATTTTTGAAAATATGCAAAAAATAACTGTAACCATTAGAGCTAGTTTTAAACTAAAGTTTTAAGCACAAGAGTTTAGAAATATAGTAGAACATGAATTGATTGTAAGACCTTTTGGTTATCTTTCCCATGCTGTCAATACATACTGAGGTCACTTTAAACAGTATTGTACTGATAAAAACATCCTTCATTACATAAAAAATGGCATTTAATCTTATAATATCTTACAATAATATCATTTTGAGTCTTTGTGTACATCACAAATTGCATGCAGTGGATAAATAATGCATGGATTCATCTGTTGATAAAATAGTTTGTGTTAGCTTCAGTAGGTTTAATTTCTCTAGATAGTTTCTCCCCTGTCCAATTAACTGAAGATTCAAATAAAGCAAATGTAGCATAGACCCAAACACACTCCTCTTTAATATTTTATTAACAATATTGGATTGTGTTTACTCTAATGAAATGAAAAAAAAAAAAAACTTATCTAGTGCATTGTTGTGGTGTAAAAAGAGTCAGGCTTGGAGCTCAAAGCTCAAACCTTGGAGGCACCAGGTTCTGAAACACTTCAGCTCAGATGTTCAAGTCCGGTCTGATCTGTGGTTGGCTGCAGGCTCCACACAAACATAAATGATTATGACCAACTAAAATAAATACGGAAAAGATTCATTCTGAAAAATAACTTTATTCTCATTATATTCTGGAGAAGCCGTCAGAGTTGGTGCTGTGACTTTAAGTCCTTAGCAAACATTAACAATGAATAGCAAGTATTGCAATTATAGGGTCACATGTGGAAAGCCAAGACCAATTGTATCATAGACGTCATAGCAGAAGTGAGTAATTTTACCGGGGATATAATCCTTTCACTGATTGACCAGGAAATGTGCTTTCAAAACCATAATGGCATTTTTAGAGAAAAACAGCAGTGAGAGAACAAAAAACTGTTACCACGATGAGATTTCCTTTGTTGAAAAACCGAGGAAATGCAGTTGTCTGTGAGGGAATTGATGATATGACAGTTCCTCCTGCGTACTCTTTAATGCCAGCTGTTTCTCCTCCTGATCTGACCTAAACTGGCACGAAACCAAATACACACACCCCAAAAGTCTGCATCTCAACTGCAGGCTGGATTTAATGCAGATTTCATTGTTGTCACTTCAATCACTATGAGTCTTTCTTCTGTTATCTCCTGTCTGTTTCCTGCTTCTCGTCCATCCTCTGCCTTTTTCCCGTGCTGTCTATCAGGATGACAGGGTTTCCACTCAGTCATTTTGAAGACTTTTTGGTCGTTATACTGTTCAGCATTTTCTTTTTTTGTTTTGTTTTCTTTTTGTGTGTGTGGATCAGGAAGTGTGGAAACAGATATTGTTTTACTTCACTTACTGGGCTGTGTGATTCTCATTTTATAAAGAGCTAATTAGAGAGGAAGCGCCAATACTGAAAGAAACAAACATTGAAAATGCAGATTATTAACTGCATGTGCTTTCTTGAAGCTTCCTGTTGTTTATGTCACCATACATTAAGATAACAAGAGATAACAATGTACAATAATTGCCTACTGTTATGTTATGCATAATGACATACAGTCCATCCATCATCATTTTACCTTGTCTGAATTCTACAGTAAATCAGTTACATCTCAGATAAACTGAACTAGTGTCTTAATTTTCCGATTGACATTTATTCTCCGAGTGTTTGTTGGCAATAAGAGTTATGAGCCTTTAAAAGATGTGAAATTGCTGGAGATAAAACTGCAAAATTTTAAGTGTTTGATTCTTCTAATAACCTGATGTCATCTGAGGTCGGATGACCTGGAATGATGGTCAACAAAAAGGAGAAAGATTAGATTTTTAAAGCTAGTGATTAATCAGCGCCTTACTTTCTAACCGGTCTTTAGAGCGAAACAGGTTAAAGCTGCTTTCACCCAAATTATAAACAGAAGTCAGATTACAAGTTGTATCTAAATGCTGAGATTCCCTTCAAACACTAATAAAACCAAACTGTGCTGCCTGATTCCAGAAAAACATACTTTTTAATTTTTTTCTGCTGTGAGCATCCCAAGCTACTTTCCAATAATCTCTTTTGTGGATGGGTGGAGGAACGGAGTCATTTGATTATTCTCTTGTTTTGAAGGAGCATAAACAGTGGATTTCCCCTCGTAGGTAAAACTGTAAACAAGTAAAACAGAAATGTCTTGTTGTAATCAAATCTGGCTCTGCATGATGCATCTCCCCCCTCCAGATTCCAGCAACGTGGGTCATAGTCAATTCCGCCACTACATCTCGCCTCTCAGCAGTAAACTTCTTCTTATCAGAGAGCTGAGCCGCAGCAGAGCTTGTAGAAAACAGTGGTGTCATTTGCCTACCTGTGAGTTTGTCGTTAATGGATTCAGACGGAGGGAGTCGCTTATCCTGCACCACCCTCCGCTATGAAGGCTCCTCACACCGAGCTGCCAAGGACGTCCCTGTTCCTCCCCCCGGCTGCTCTGATGGGTTCATGCCCCTGTGACTTTTCCACAGATAAGAATGGATAAAATTATTCAGACCTAGTGTGAACAGCTCATTAATGTCTGCCACACACTGATTCTGCTGCAAAACAGGCACAGAGACAAATTCACATTTTATTTGTGGGGTTGCTTGTCAACAGTTGTTTTTTTTTTTTTTTTTTTTTTTAATATGGAAAATGGAAAAAAAAAAGATCATGGAGGAAAAAGAAGAACTTCTTTACTGTTCCATAAGATTTTTTTCTACAATCTGAATATATTTACAGAAAACACTTGGTTTTTGTATAATTACTTCATCATGCTATTTAAGTGTTTATTTTCTTAGAGAATATTAATCAGCCTATGAATAAAAGCTATTTCTTTGCTGCACTCTGTCAGAACTTCTTGCATAAATAGCATGATATATTTACCATTTGTTACATTCCAAACCAAAAGTTTATTTTGAGATTGCACTTAACATACTTCTGATTCCTGAAAAACCTTCGAAGCTAAATGACCATATTAACATTTAAGCTACAAAGGCTGCACAGAGGGGTCCCCAATGTAAAAACATATCAGGCTTTTGACAAAACGTTTGAAACTCCTTTAAACCGAGGGAAAATGTTGTCCAGACGTTTTGCTATGAGGCTCAAAATCATTGAGCTGAAAGCACTTGTGGGCCATCAGAATGACAAAAAGAACATTTTCCATGTTTGTTTCTTTTTCAACTGCTGAACTATACACAATAAACATGCAATATTTTAAATAAATTAGTTCAATTTATAAATGACACAATGATCTCATTGATAACAGGGTTAGAATTTCTATTTTTTGGACTTATTTAATTAGTTAAAAATAGTTGTAGCTAAATAATTAGTTGGCCATCTTAGAAATGCTTTAGAATTTTATGACAGCTTTACATTTCATGGTCAAATTTGGATGTTCAAATGTGTGATTTGTTTATAACACCCCTAGTGTGAAACTTATTTCCTTAGTAAAAGACATATTATTTAACATATGTAATACTTCTAACACCCACTTTTGCACAGTACTTGGATAGTAAGTAAATCATTATGTGACACACTAATCACCCAAAATAAAAGTTAGCAGGGAAGCCATACCCCTAGGGGGGGAAGTAAAGCTCCTACATAGAGGCAGATGTTGTTATGGAGTCTACTACTGTAGCTTTAGTTGAACATGGAATATTTCATGAAAGTACTTTGAAATGAAGCATCCCTTTTATCATGAGAAATAGTTATTTTTATTTTTTTAAGAGCTCTATGTCTTAGCCAGAGGCACCAAAGCTGTTTGCTTAAATCTGTGAAAGTGTCTTGGGGGGAGGAAAAAAAAAAAGCACTAGTGTTGTCTTCGATAAATAATTGAAGAATGAATGCTTGTTTTCATGTACATATGGTAATTGTGCAGAATCTTGTGCCATTCTGTTACCTTATAGAGGTAGTGTGAGTAGGAGAAGCAGATATCAGATGATAAGTCTGGCTGTCTGATCAGGTAGAGCCTGCAGTTGATGCCAAACTCACATCATCTATCTTTCCTCAGTTCAATCGGTCTCGTCTAGACCTACACTGCCATAAGGAATTTTTGTCTACACAACCGATGCTGACTGGATAATTGGGACAGTTTTTCTGTAAAACCCCAAAATGGTTGTGAATATAATAATAAGTACATTAAATTCTGAAATGCTCTGAGCAGCCTGTCTGATGCCAACAACCATTCCAATGCTCGGTTTAACTTCATTCAGTAAGTCATCTCTATCACATCTCGATACCCTAAGTTGCTTCCACGTCATTGACTGATTTCCAATTTGCATTAAGCACTTTAACAACTTTTCCCTAATAAATTGACCAGAGTACATATGTGTCACTGTGAAAACTTGGACATAGTTTTCTTTTCAGATGATCACAGACTAACGACTTTTTCACAAAACACAGCACAGCAGGATTAAGGCACCTTCCTGTGTTTGGTGAAAGGATTGATGCATAGAAGTCACTCCACCTCTGTTACTCCCCTGATTCAAAAAGTGATGGAGTATCAGGGCCTCAACCAACTACGATGGGGGCAAACCGGCTTTCTGGTTTGTGGGATTTATGCACTGATGTATATATTCTATGTGAGGCCAGTCAGAAGCAGGATTCAAAACCATAAACGTGGCTCAAGTAATTTCAGCCAACAATAGAGGGCTCGAGGATATAAATGTATAATTTCAATCTAAAGCTCTAATAACATAATCATTGCACCGAGTTAGTCCGGCATTATTCTTTTGAAAATGACTATATGGAGAGACTTACGATGTAGATTTTTATCTGTGGTGCTGATGTTGATCCAGCATGACATCTCCTGTCGTCTGAGGCTTTTCATTATATAATTTGTACACTCTCACCAAATTCAATTATGATTCGTGAATAGTCAGATGAAGCTCTGAGGCAGCTTGTCTTTTAGTTCCTGGTTCTGCTGTTTTACTTTTTCAAAGTATTACACTCTGACTTGAAGGGGAAGTATTATGTAAAGTCGGCTTTTCTGAGCTTTACACCATGTTATATTTTTCCCTTATCAAAAACAAAAGTGGAGTGTTGCCTTGATTCTTTCATGTATTTTTGAGAAATCGCTTAGTCTCTCATGGCAACCATTTAGCTGGGCAAAATCTCCTCCCCTCCCCAGAAACTCCTCTGGCTCCTTCAGACTAGCCAGCAGCTAGTTGTTAAAGGGTTAAAGGGAGTTTTTAAAGACAAAGCCCCAATTTCAAGGTGTTAAATTATGAAGTCATATTTATTTTAAGTCATATTTGATATGTATATAGCTTGTAACATAGTTACATGATTTTGCTATAAAATGGCACTATGTGCCTGGAAAATACAGAGCACAGTCTGTCACGTGATTCCCCAATCATCCTTAAGACATTTGGATGAAACAAATGTAAGCAGTAACTTTACATTGTTACTTTATAGACAGCAATTTTGCTATTTAGCAACACAAAGCTGGAAAAAATGTGAAGACAAAACAAAAAAGTGTCATAAATGTAAAAATGATTTGATGTTTTTAAAGGGAGATCATGAACCTCTATGGAGCATTTTGAGCACAGCTGTTGTCTAAAATGGTTTTAAAGCCTGTATGCATTTATTTCAGTCTTCTGTCTAACAAGCTATTCAAACCTCAACATTTACTTAGCTGTCTGATGCCATCTGTTTGTACGACGAACTTTTCAAATCATTTTGAGATAAAGTCATGTTTTATCTGTTGGGCTTTGTGCAATTAAGGATTTCACAGCTGCGAACCGACGGCTGAACTGAAAATGTATCAAAATATGCGACACTGTACCAAAACACGGACATTGTTTTGGCACAGTGATTAGTCACAATAACAATAATTAGCCACAATAACTCCAGTTCATTCCCAGGAAACAAAAATAATTACTTGTAAAATGGCATTGTACAGTGAACAAATGATCCAGCTCAAGCATCTGAATCAAACTGATGGGCAGCACAGATATAACAATGCATAACCTTCATATTTCTCAGTTTGCTCTGTAATGTCTTGGATATCCAGATAGGATGTAATTCTGAAGATTTGCTTGTAGCACTCCACCCTAAGGGCCAGTTTAAAATGTGTGGACGGTCTTTCAGAGGCAAGAAATCTCTGGAAGCACCTGGCAGAATTAATTGTCATGTCAGCAGTATTGATCAACCACCCTTTCAACGCTCTGCAGATACATTATGGCAGTAAAAACCTTCTTTAATGCATCTTTAATCCATGCCGACGGCCTGGCCCAAGCTCTTATTGTCTTGTAAGTGCAGTCATTATCTGTGATGTTCGGTAAAATGCCCAACAGAGAGTTCTGCTAAAGGTGAACTACGTTTACCCTGATGCATAACGAAGTGAGGCATTTGTATGACTAAAAGGGCTGGCAGTACTTCTTTCTCAGTTCTTGCTTTGGTCTCCTCAGCCCTCTCTTGCAGCAGACGGTAAACCTCTGTGTCTGTGTTTATGCTGGCTGTTGTGCATTCATTAGTGAGAAAGCTCAGCAAAAATTATACACATCCTGTGCAACAAAGAGGCAGGAGGCATCTTTCGTCCTCTGAGATTAGGGTTGCAGATGAGAGAGTGGAGAGGCTGTGTTCATCCATTATCAAGGTGCTCTTTCAGAAGTAATGAATGGTGTTTTCACGAGGGATATGCATGCTCTATTGTGCTTTCTCTCTGACTTTTCATTGGAAGCTGCATCTCTTGGAAGATATACTTATAGATTTAAAACCTCTACAAAAAAAAACCTCTTTCTTAAAAAGTAAAGATAGAAATCAAATCCTTTTAACTATGTTGCCTGATGTCTCAGGTGAGCTGAGTCAATACTAAAAAGTGGAGTGGAACGCTGCAGACTAATGATCAGCCACAGGCAGTCATTTGAGCATGCATATTGTTTATGCAGCAAGGCCAGACTCTACACACATTCACATGTTTCTTAGTTGGAAAGAAGTTTAAAGCAACTCCCAGACATGCTGCTAAGACCACTTCATATCTTTATCCATATAATCTAATTTCTACAGTTTATATTTATTGTAAAGATTATCTTTACTATAAATCTATATGTGTAAATCAGGACATTTACTTTCTTTGCAGAATCTGCAGCTGCATTTCCCTTGACCATATAGATACACAACTTGACATTTCAAAAATTACTTTGCTTAATGGAAAAATGCCATGTTTGAAAAACATTTTGGCGCTACCAAGAGTTTTTTTGGCCACATTGGAAAAGGTTTCATTTGCAAAACTGCAATTTAAAAACTTTTTTTGCATCACAGCCAGAAGACAACAGGAACAAACTTATTCACATGTGATTTTATTTGCATTTCTTATTTAATGGAAGCACAGCAATTGCAAAATCAGCATAATATTCATGAAGTTTTGCAGACATTTGTAGTGAAAATGCAGCTAACTGCTGCATTTTACTCTTTGAATTAGATGCTTTTCTGAAACGTGGCTTAATTTTGTCATTTAAAATTATGCTTTAACATTAAGATGACTACATCAAATGCATAATCAAATATCAAAAGTATATTTCAATTTCTTTTCAGAATGTTTAATACTTACAGTGATCGCAACTCTTACAGCCCAAAGGTTTTTGGGTTGTGTTTCAAATCTTGCCATTTATCTAAAATTATGTGTGTTTAAACATTCATAAAGTTTTTGAAAGCTCTACAATCTTGAGGATGCTACTGTGTTTCAACCACAGGATTTGACTTTTGCCAAGGTGTCATTCTCTCATTTTCTTTTTTAGTTTAACTAAAAAAGAAAATGTCTCTCTTAAGCTGAAAGTTAAATGTTATGTTTCATGCATAATCTATGACTCCCTCCTGGTCAGTTATTAGCTAATATGATCAGTTTAGGTCTGCTGCCATTAATGAAGTAACATTGTCACTTACTTCCTGCTGTGACATTTGTGAAACATTTCCATACAGCAGTGGTTTCTAAATGGTAGAGCATGTTGTTTCTAAGTTACAGTGACTACACAAGAAAATGTCAAACTGTCCTTAAAAGCTGTGGTCATCTGGAGAATAAAGGTATTATTTTATTCTCTATTTAGTCCTGATCTTTGAATGCCATAAAAAAAGCAAACTTGATCTGCTATGCGTTCATTTTTGCTGTATTGCAGTAGAGTGGTATATGTTTCAGTTCTGTGGCCAGTGGAGAGACAATTAGTATCTGTTCCAACATATATTATGATATCAACATCCTGGGTTGGTTCTATGACAGCAACAGGTTTACCTGACTGGCTTTTTGGAATGATCGGTTCATTAAAGATGTGCTGCTCAGCAAAACAAAGTTAGCTAGCTGCTCTGGGCACTTTTGCCGTTCCTGATGTTTTTTGTTGAAATCCTAGAGTTCACTTTTCTGAAACACAAAACACTTATAGAGGGAAATTAAACATAATTTTCTTAAATCTATGAGGTCATAATGTCTTGAATATGTGATGATTAGGAGGTTACAATCTGCACCATGCTACTGTTGCTAAACCAGCATAGATGCTAATCGTGACATCAGTTCTGTTCTACCAGTTTTACGACTGTTTTATTTTCCTTAATAACACAATGTAAATTGTGGAATATTCACTGACTTTCCTGCTCTTAATTCCGGGATGGCTCCCTGGATGCCCAACGAACGTAAATGCAGTGGCTTGCCATGACGCAGAGTGGAATGATTTCATTCTTACCACCCCACTGGAAAGCAATCTATGGCATGTAATGGGGAAGTCAAATAGCAAATCTATGAGTATAAGCATGTCTCAGGAAGTCACGAGTCAGCAACCGTCTCACTTAAGCAGAGAGATGGTTTAGCTGGAGGTCAAGATGAGTATATTGAAGGAAGGTTTTCGTTTCCCCACAACCCCGGGACAGACTGCATCTGTTCCTGTTGCGCCGGTCCTGGTAACATTGACACTTGGAAGCTAAAATGATAAATTAAAATGGGGACACTGGATCAACTGAATATGAGGGAATTACAACTTTTACAATTAGACAAAAGTTTTCAATAAACAATTAATTCACAGAATTTGAATCTACTGAACTTTTTAATTCAACAAAATGAAGAAGCAGATCTTATAAATGCCAGTAGAAATAACATTCCAGGAAATGCCTATTGAGCCTTACTTTTTGCTGTGATGGAGGCAACTGTAAACTGGAATATACTGGGATAAACTCATACTGGGAATGCGTTCATTTCCAGTATGACTTTAGAAAATCCCACTCATCACACTGATCTGGTGATGATGCCCCTCCGTCTCATTGTGCCTTTAGTTGAACTGGCCGGCAGCATTTTGCTAATCAAGTTGAAATGATAATTATAGCAGGAAATGAATCGTGCCAATATAAATGTAATTAATTTTTAGGAGTGAGGTTTATTAGTGCAGAGGCAATGGGCTCCTAATGAGGGCCTGATAAAAGTTCGTGAATAGTAGAGCCAGTCAGATGAATAGGTCTAATGGCTCCTGGCTCTGGGTTCTCCTGTTATTTATTGCTATGCTGTTGTTTGTATTTTTAGCCTCCTTTTATCCAAATTGTTATAATGATAATTTATGCAGACAAATAGTCTTTCTTTGGTATCATAAACTAATATGAGACAAGCCGCTGCACACAGATATTTTGCTCACACGCCCTACGGTATGTGACTTTAAATAGGCTTTTCAACCTATTAAGGCTCATCTCTTGAATCATGTCATTAATTAAGCTTAGAACTACTTGAGTAATTTCTGTTTAATTATCTTACTCAATTAAGCCTGCCCTGTTTTTGATTTTATCCTTTACACTTTAAAACCATTTACTAAGTATGTATTTTTGGCTGTTTTGTTCTCACTTTTTGATCTTTTTAAAAATATTGCACCTATTTCTTGTCTCATCTTTACTATTTTAGTAAATGTAGAATAAGTTGCACAATAAATGAAAAAGTCACATTTTGAGCTAACACATTAAACACTTCATCAGGTTTTGTCTATTTATCCTATTTGCTTTGCTGCAACAAAGCAAGACAGTAAATCAGGACTGCCTTGATTAACTGCCAGTATTTTTATTTACAGTTATACAGAAAAAAAGATATAAGAACACAGAGTAGTGCAAGCTGTTTACTTGCATCTCGTGATTTTAGAGAAAGAAGAAAAACTCCTGATTAATCAGTGCATTTAACCTGATTTTTAACTGTCTATTACCTCCAAAAATGGTTAGAAATGTCATAATTAGTGAATGCTATTATGTTTGGATGACTGATGCCTATTTTAGTTCCAGCCTTATTGCCACAGTGACTTTTTTTATCGACTTGCATGGTGTACAACTTTGAGTTCTGAGTGTTTGTGTTGAAACCACTGATGTGTTGAAGTGTGACTTGCAAAGATACTTGCATTGATTGGATTTCAAATTTCAGGATTGTTACCTTCTGTTAGTTTGAAGGTTTAAATGAAATTATTAAAAATCTTCAATGTTTCTTACTGCTTGAAAGATTTCACAATTTTGTTTTGTGATTTTTTTTTTTATTTTTTTTTGCAATCAAATCAGACATTTTCTTTGTACTACTTTTAAATATTTGCAAGGAATTGTGGGATGTTTTTATTGTTGAACCCTTCCAAAATCTACATAGGAGACAAAAGATGAGATGAAGACTACATGTAGACACAATGATCAGTGAAGTAAAAGTAAGAAATACTGCCACCTGCAGGTGGGAGTTTGACTGCTTTTGTGGGCAAATTTTGCTATAAACTTACAATTATGCATAAGGGAGCATAAATGCGGAGATCTGTTAGTTGTCATAGTTTCAGTTCTGAAAAACACTTCTTGTTGCCGGCTTTTAAAGTAAAGGCCAGCCTACCTCATGATTAAATGTAGCAAATCCACAGTCATTTTAAGAATGACTACACAAACAAATGCTACCTTTTATTTGAAAATGCCAGAGGGAAATTTTAATTAAAGGTTTTAGCCCCATACAAATAAAAGAAACGGAAACATTGTCAGTTCTGTAATGCTTCTATTAAGGCAATCCGTGGGGTGCTTTGTGCCTTAACATGCCGTACCACTTCACACAGAGTTTAACTGCACAGATTCAAAGCCTTTTGTGGCTTAATGCCTGGCAGCACATCCATGACATGCTGAGAGACTTTACTGACTCATTGCTGTTTGTTTTTCCAGCTTTCTGTGAAGATGGTTGTCGGAGTGGAGGGACCTGCGTGTCTCCAAACACGTGTGTTTGTCCTTCAGGATTTACAGGACGCCGCTGTGAAACAGGTACATAAAATCACTCAAAGCGTAGTTCAAGTACTCACCTTGTGTTCAGAAATGCTAAGTACAGACTCATAATTTCAATCAAGAAAGCTGCGAAAACCGATTATTTTCTTTCTGTGGAAAGGTTTCTGTCTGACACAGCTGCAAACGTCACAGAGCAGAAGATGCAGATCATGATGAGTAAAAGGTCTAAATACTGTTCACAGCACATTACAAGTTAATGTATACAGCTTCTTAGGAACATATTTTATCATAATAATGTGGCTTTTGGTTTTATTTATACACGTTAAGACTGCGTGTAGAAAACAACACAGAAAGTGAGTGATGCAAAGCTCTGAGTATTCAAACTGACTGGAAATAAATCATCCTAGAGATAATTTACTGCAAAATCAGTGTGTTTAGCTCAACAGTCTTGCTTGGAGACATGAAGAATGCCTAAAACTCGGTGCTGTGACTATTCAGCCTAAAGTGGGTGCAAAGATTTGTCTACATTTGGCGCTGTCATTTAGATAATCATGTAGTGGGCTGTTTCATTCTCATTACTGTATTCTAAGTACAAGTTACAGATCAATGTATTTTATTGTTTTGACCCAGCCTCTCTGCTCAGCCAGTTTTCACCCGTCTTCCCATTCGAGCTGGTGCCGTTATCGCTCAGGTATGAACTGGACTGGGTTAAAGTCTGAACTTGTTTCTGTGACACCAAGCACAAATGGTTGGTGTGGAATTGGGATAAAGTACCCACTGGGAGTTATAACCATGTGCACACATACAAAACACACATTTATGCTCCAACTCCAGGCCCTTTATTTAAATTAGACACAGCAGAGATTGAGGCTCCCATGAGAGCCATAGGAAAGGACAGTTAATTTTTCCTGCTCTAACTCCTTTTAGCTTCTCTTCTTTATCTCATTTCTTTTTCATAACCCCCTCTTCTTCCTTTTTTCACCATTTATTACTGCTTTTCCTCTTTCTTTATTTTACTCTGCACCTTTAACCCGCTCCCTTTTTTCTGTTTTATCTGTAGCCTTATTCCCATTTCCTCTTCCTCAGTAGTTCCATTTTAGCCTTAACCCGCCAGTCTTTCTCCTCTTTCCCCAAATTGCTTCCATACCCCTCCTTTTATCTTTGAACAACTCATTCTACTTACTTTTTCCCCTTTGTCCTTTTTTTATGTCATATCACTGTTTTCCACTCTTTTATGCCAATTTCTACTTACTTTTTTATTTCTCACCCTTCTTCCTCTCACTTTTGTATTTTCATTCATTCCTTTCATTATATCCTTCACTATCTACTTTCTATGATCTTATCTTGTTTCTATATATTTTGTTGTCATCTTTCTGATTCCCTCACCTTTTTGTCAGTATGTGTTAATTCATTTTCCATCTTTTCGTTTTATCTACATCTTCTACTTTTGTCATCCCTCTCTGTCTTGGCATTGTAAGTTCACAGAGGTGATCTTCCAGCTCTCATAAGTGAGAGAAACCACAGGTCATCTTTTTACAACATGTTTTCAATAGTTTTTCAATAAGGTTTGTTATAAATCTTCTCACTTCCACACCCAGTCAGGCTTCTGTCATAGTCCTTAGTTCTCTACACAAGAAAACTTTCCCACCCTTGTAATTGTCACTTCTCTTCACCAAACATCCATGTTGTCTGACATGATTTTATCTTCCTTGGTTTTGCTACAACTGCATACAACTGCACATCGAAATGATTAGACTTAATCAGGTTATACAGTTTAATTAACAGGAATAAATTGAAAGGCCTAAGAATTATCTAAATTTAAATCTAGAGTGTCATTCATATAATGTGTGCTGCATAAAACTGTAACACAGTAAGGAACTCATATCATGCTAATCAAATAGAAAACAAACTTGAAGAAGTCCTTATGACAAATAGTTTTTTTATTTTATTTTTATTTTCTTTTAAAAGTTTGGTTGCGAGCATTTTTGCAAATAATGATAGTGTAGATAAGGCATATTTACTACTTATTATGTAAAAGTCTGAGCGTGAATTATTCTTAATCTGGATGCATCACTTGCTACTGAATTCAGTCATCCAAGATGTAATTAACACTCTCACTGCCACAAATAAACAACATCAAACAATCCACTGGTTCACTAATGTGGCATTTTAAATGTTCAGCAATGTTTTTCTCAGAATAAAACCTTTTTCGCAAACATAATATTTTCCTCTCTGAGTTGGTGCTAGCTTATTATTTGTGGCTCTAAATTGAAATTATTTTTGATTAGAAGCAAAGAGACGGATTGGGTTGAAAAACTACAAAATTGCATTTGCAAAATGATCCTGCATGTTTTCCTTGAAGAACTTCAGAAGGGCAAGGGAAGGAAAACATTATGCAAAATAGGTAATAATTTGCTGAAAGCAGCTTCCCCATTAATAGGACACCAAAATGCAGACATCCTGCTAATGAGGCTCCTCCCTGTGGCCTTTTGGTTGCTGCCTTAGGTTCTTATTGATGTGCTACCGTGGAAAATCTGTCTGTCTCGTAGTCTGTGAATGTCGAGGCATGTTTCTACATATGCAAAATAAACATAATTTACTGAGGTTGCAAAATAACAGCATGTAAACAGTTCTTACTGACAACTCAAGCTATGCTGTTTAGATTTTAAGGTTGAATTGGGTTTTAAAGGAGATATTTTATTTAAAATTAAACTGTGTATAGATCATGTTAAACACTTTGATGTCTGTTTTACGTTCATTTCCTTTCTTACATGAGCAAAAGTGCAATTTCAGGTTTTAAATTCCCTGAAAACGTTCCAGTACCTCAAAGCAGATTTATAGATCTAAAAAAAAATGAAGAAGATGTGGATGAGAGATGAATTACTTCCAGTTCGTACAGAGCAGTTTGTGTTTTTCCCGCTTTACCTTTAGGGTCATGTGTGAGCTGTTTATGGTTTATATTTTAATTTTGTCTGCTGTATTTCCATCTGAGCCTCTCATCTCTTGTGTTAACATTTCTTTCTTTTTCCAACCATTTTCAGACTTCATGTTCTTCTGGTGTAATAAAATCCACCTCTTCTCCTCAGTTTTGCCACCTACTTCACTGAGAACCTGAAAGCACCTGAACATAAAAAGCTGATGGGAAGAGAGTCGATCTTATCGCTGATCTTTGTAACGCCTACCCTGTTGATCCGTTCTTCTGGGTTTCTTTTTATTTTCCAGTAGGTTTACATAGTCACCCCATTCTCTCAGGCTTCACTTCCACAGGATCAAAAGCTGAACAGATTATGGTGAAGTGAATTCCTTGTTCTAACATTTTCCACTGCTGAAAGGATTCAGAGTTAAATGTGCCATAACATGGACCAAAAGCAGCGTGTGTGGATCACTGCTGACTCATTTTTAAAAATAAATCTGACCGTTTTATGTCACGTATTGTTGAATTGTGACATAACCTAAATGAATATGTAATGCTTAGTCTACACAGTACCGCTGTTGACTAAGCGGGAGAATGCACCTTGCTTAAGAATGGCTTCAACATACAACCGAAAACCGGCGATCACCTTTAGTAAAGAAAATGCCTAAGATGTTCAATCTTCTTTGATCGTGACTGTTTTTTTGTTTTTTTTTACACAAATTAACATGTTCAAAGCACAAAACAGTTATTTATTCTGAATCACCAGTCACATCTGTCTACCTTTGCCTGGTTCCTTCAAAACAGCAATCAGCAAAAAATGAGTGACATAACCAAAGGTAGCAGGATGCTAATACGTTGTAGTGCAAATGTAGACTTAGAATATGAAAATATAAACATTATAGAACTGGATTTTTACATTACAATGTGCAGAGTAATGTTGCTAAGCATTACCTTAAGATCTAAGTCGCCAAAATAACATCATTTTCTAGATGCATCAGACATTATAAACCAGCCTCAACTACTGGTCTTGTGCTTGTGTTTGGGTCCCTTTGACTGATTTTTGATGATGGAGCCAGGCTGTTGCATCTGAGTTGGTTTAGACAACATCTACTCACTGAATAACATTTTTTTTTTTCATTTGTATTACATTTTCTGTCTGAAACAGAAAATGTAATACAATTTAACCATTTAAAATTTTTCAAATTTGAAAAATGTAATCATTTTTCAAATTTGCTTAACTGTCAGTCTGAAATATCCTGAGATTTGAAAGGCTTTTACGATGTGCTTATTTGACTTTTTTTTTTTTTTTTTTTTTTTTTTTATGAAACTCCAGTCCTAACAGGTTTAGTCTGTGACTAGCTTGTTTTTGTGGCTGTCCTGAATAAGACAGCAAGGCTTTGATTTGATGTGATAATCTTCACTACATGAAGTAAGAGATTTTCTTAATTATCTGGGTTTTCCTACAGATGCTAACTATAGAATTTAATTGGATTACTTTTAAATAAATGCCACTTTACACTAACAAGACTTAACTGGTCAACATTCTGTATGTAGACATATACTTGATGTTATTAACTGAATTCATTTGTTGTGTGAAGGTCCATGTAGAAACCACCCAGAATGGTTTTCATGCTACATCACTGCTTCTGTGTAGTAAATAGTCATGGAATCCAAAATGAGCCCAGCAGAGTAAAGTTAGCATTAATCTATGCCTCGTATCGATTCACCTGTGGAAATGTCCAGTAAGGCGAAATACAAGAAGGAGAAGTTAGACTAACACATCTCCCCAATACCTCTGGGTAATGTACTATGCAGTACTCAGCAATATTGCTGATATTTTTTTTTAATATTGCCCTTTTCATTGCCTACCTTAGGATGCTCATTGAAGACATTACCTACATTGCTTGACACCTGTAGCAAAACTGACAATCAATTATTGTCTTCTTACAGCAATGAAAGGAAGTGATTTTCCTACCTGAGCATAAACAAATCAAACAAATGTTGACTGCTAAAATGTCACAATTTCATCTGTTCTTTGACATGATAACCTAATTTAGGTAGCAATAGTGATTTTATTTTGTATAGCAGCTCTGTCATACTCTCTGCGTTCTGATTAATCTCCAGGTTCATATTCTTGTAAATGCTTAATGCAATGTTTTGCTGGAAGTTGTTGGAGTAGGTTAGTAGAGCTCAGATAAGTGTAATTATGTAAAGCTCAGCAGGGTAGAAGGCTCTCCAGAGACCTTCTGAGTTATTTTAGTCTCTATGTGGATTTGTTCCAGGTTTTCCCTGTGAGGTGAATTTCACTGCTCTTAATAGATATGGGCTGTCAAAAAGCCTTTATTTTCCAATGACAATATTCACAGATGAGGCTGAAGGAAAGTCTTCCGAACAGTGCTAAGAGCTCTTATTTGGATTGTCATAGCAGGAAGCAGAAGAAAAAGTGGAGTTGCTGTCTTGCTTCCTCCCTTTCATGGCTCTAACCCAGATTGATGGAGTGTGGAGTCTAGCATATTGTACCTCATATCACAGGAAGGTCATCTGTCCACTTCACTTTCACAGGCACAGAGAGGAGAAGGCTGTGCTTGGCCACACGCACAGACACCAGCAATGAAAAATGTTCTTTTATACACAACCACAAAGAAACCAACTGAACAGCAGATATTGACTTAGTGAAAGTAGGATGAACATTTACTAAGTCCAAGTAAGAAGGTCAGTAAGTTTGTGATAAACAAGACTTTAAATAGCAGTAGTCAGAAAGTGTTTTTACACCAAATGTACGTAGTTTCATTAAACAAACATCTCGGGTGGTCAGGTTTTCAGTTCATTCATTTTTGTAACATCAGCATTAAAAAGTAACAGTAAGAGTCAATTAGGGACGTTTATAAAAAAAACAAACAAACAAAAACTTACATGAACCATGAAACAAATGCAGTCAACAAAGTGAAAAACCTTTTTTGTTATTTTTGAGAATTTATTGTTCTCTAGGTGTTTTCCTATTTGTTCTTTATCTGTTTAAGTCTTTGTTTTAAAATAATTTTGCTTGTGAAGCAGCCGTGGCACATTGAGTCTCCTAGAACAGAGCAAGATTTTGTTCCAACAAAAAAATAAATAAAAGTAGCCAAGATAAGAATAACAAGGGCTCAATCTCACTCCGTTCAGTCATTCCTCTATCTTTGGGTGAGTAAACATGGAAACACCTTCAAAGCTATCACATGAGTTGGTGGTGACAATGTACATGGCACATTTTGTGGAAACTTTTAACAGGGAATGTTTAGTACCGCGTTTCCTATGTCAGTTGCTGCATATGGTACCCAAGGGAACCGCTTTGTCTCCTTCTGGCAGTGGAATCGGTTAGGGTTGTCTGGGTAACTTCACTGAGTTCTGTTTCTCCTCTTCAGCAGTTGAGGATGACAGTTTTTGTCACAGAATGTACTTGCAGCCGAGTCACCAATATTGCAGAGACCTGTGCTGAGTTGTAGCCTTGTATCAATGCCACAGTTCTTGCAGTTGTGCTGCACTCACACGTTCCCTCCCCCCCCCATGTTCTCTCTGTCAGTTGTCCATTGACAGCTCGTGTATAGCAAAGGAACTATAGTAAATATCTCTGTGGTTATGTAGAGTTTTTTTTTTTTTTAAATATACTGGATTATGTTCTCAATTACTTTAGAAAAGATAAAAACCCCACTGTGTAAGCAGCTTAAAACAATTACACACCGTTTTGTTGTGATTTAACAGCATCCTCTTAAGCTGTGTTTACCAGAAGACAAGTATGAGATGAGATGAGATTACTGTGGATGGGTACATATAGAAATAGCTACGGTTCATCTTTGCATGGAGATTTTCCTTTTTTTTTTTTGTAATTCAAGTGTTTCCCAACTTTAGGGAGAGTTAGAGTAAAACATTGTATGAAGTGTATTCAGAGGGTAAGGTTTATCAGTCACTTTTCTGCACAGACTGCTAGCAGCTGACAGCAGCTCTAATATGATATATGGTGGTATAAGTTGGAGGACGTTGTGTTTCAGTGCGCATTTTCACTCACATTATGGCCACACTAACACGTTGAACAGCAAAGCCTCATTTAAAAGCTTACATTGTTCTGTTCAGACTCCATGGCTTTGAAGAACAAAGCTGGATAGGAGCTCAGCTTTTAGATAAAATGTGTTTTTTAATCCCAGTTATGAATTAACAAGTTGTGTTCTGCTTTAGGTGTCATCAAAAACAAGTCATAAAGCTATACAAACATACAATTTGCCGTAATCTTTGGAAAATGTAACACATTATGCCTTTATTGTTGAAAGGTATTTTTTCTTTTCCACAATCACACTGACAAAATACACAGTGTGTTGCCTGTGATAAATTTCTGTTTAGTGATGCTGTGATTGACGTAAGCAGCACTGTTGTACAGCTGTATCACGTAGATGTCTCCATTTTATGCTTCTGTAAGAAAGAAAAACAACAGTCAGTGGTCAACTCCTCAGCTTTTTTGTGTAATACAGTATCTCAATTCAACAACAGACACAACACTGAGCCAGTGAATACAACCATGTTGGTCTAAACAGGAGAGTGGAGATATATTCCAGTCACAATGCAAGAGTTGAGCGTGTTCTCTAATCACACCCAACATTTCTGCAAGTCTGAAACAATGAAAATATATAACAAATCCATTATAACAATAAACATTACATACTCTAGTCTGGACAACTGACAAGACAATAATATAAAAAACTGTCTGAATGTTTCATGTCAACAGAAGACGTATCGTCCTGTTAAACTGTAAATTCAAATACACAATTACCTTGTATGCTATTAACGAGGCTAAAGGGACCAGTTAAAGTTGTGTGTGTATTTGTGAAACCATTTAGGAGAGGTAGATGCATTTGGATTACCTCTTTTTTTTAATTACACTAACAAAGAGAACTCTTTTCTTCATGGTTGAACAAAGAGCTATTTTGTTTTTATTATAACATTTTGAAATTGAACTTAACATAACATATGAATATAAATACTGATATGTGTATTAACTTGAGTGCAGAAAACCAGAGTAGATTTCTGAAGTCAGGAAATTTTAAAGCCAGTATCTTTATTGTTTAAAGGTTATTTGAACCACGTTTATGTGAGCTTTGTTCTGCCCAGCTGGGCTCTTCTACTGAGCTGTTAGCTGTTCTCAGCCAACAGCCACCTCTAGCTTTTTGTTCTTCTAATGGACCTTCAAAGAGGGAATATTTTTGTTGTAGTTATGAGCAGATTTTTGACCTGAGAGGCTGACAGAGGGCAACCCTCCAGACAACTGTCACATCTTATTACCAAACTGCACCAGACCAGTGCACACTCCAGCACACTCACTGCTTAATGCATTGTAGTCAAAAGCAACAGGATCCAGTTTTAACATTTGCAGGAGCCAGAAAATATGTGGTTGACCATACCCAAGGTAAAAAAAAAAACAAAACAAAAACAAAGTCAGTGTGGAGCTTTAGACCATTCAAGTGTGTACTACTAATGCAACAAAGTGGAAAGACATCAAAACAGATTTTATAGACAGAACATTTGCTGACTTTCAGTGGTTATAGGGCCCTTTAAAAAGATGTAATCATACTGTGAAAACAATTTTACTAGCTGTAAATATTTCACTGTTTCCAGTTTTCAAATAAAATGAGTGAATTTATTTGCAAATACAACATAAGGCAGTGCACAACTAACATGTCAAACACAGGCTGGTTCAGCAGGTATGAGATCAGGTCAGCTTCTCTCATTTGGTCAACCATATAAACAAAAATATTTTTTCTTTCTATGGCAACTTTAGCTTGGTTGAATCATGTCCCAAACAAAGATGACTTAGCAGAATGGTGTAGCATTTCAAATGCAGATTCACACAGCCTGCATAAAGGCTGAAGTGCTAATTATTTCAGTTAATACTTATCTTATTACTTATTGCAGTTTCTCTTAGGAAATCTTAGAGTATTTCACACTCATGGCTTTTAAAGATATATGAGAATATGTCTAATATTTACAAACATAATTGCTATTAAATGTGTTCAAATACTTTCAAAAACATAAAAGAAATGGAAATGGAAGGTTGTTGATTGTAAAATCAAAGTTGTAAAACAGTTCAATGAAATAATGGAAAAATCTTGAAATAACTTCAGTGAACCAATGAGTGAAGTTGCTTAAAACACACATGGTGGTTTAAAAAGTTTTAAGTTTGATGTTGACATGGGAAAATAATAATGAATCTTAATGAAAAGCGGGGTGGTGACACTGAAAATCTGGGAAATATCCAACTTGGTTAAGTCACGGAGGTGATTAGCTGTATCTGTAAATCTAAAATTATGTCACACAAATAACTGGTTTAAAACTCAAAGTTGATTGGTTGATAAAGCATATCATCTTTGATTGTGATATGACAAAATAATAATAAAAAAACACTGATACATATACTGAAACAATACTTTTTCTTTCAAGTATTTTTATTGATACTATTTAGTACTAAGTATAAATTTCACACCACCAACTTCTTCAACATTAGTTGCTTGGAAAATACTCAGAAGTCGATGCAGATTCCCTCACTGTGGTTTTTTTGTTTTCCCCGTTCTGCATTAACGTGATTGAAGGTGCGACCTTCAGTTACACCTTAGCTAAAGCGTGAACGCAGGTCAGCTTTTACAGCCAGCAGGGAAAGAGCTGTAGATGAGGAGCAGAGCTAACAGCATACATAATGGATGAGACACATTTACTCTCCTGAGAAGGTGCAAAGACCTTAAACCTCGTGGCTGAGCATGTGTATGCATGCAGCACGCCAAAGTCTGCTGAGTAAGAAAACTGAAACAAGCAAAGAGGAAGGTATATGAAAACATTCACAGCAAAAATGTTTCTGCTATAAAACAAAGTGATTTTTTTTGAGAGTTGATTACTGCTCCGGTAGACTGAGGGGCTGGTTGACGTGGGCAACCACTGCTTCAGCGCTGCGGTTGCAGCAGTGATTTATTCTGATTAGATCAGCCTCAGCTGCCATGCGCTGCTCAGATTTAGAAAGACATGATATCAAAAAACACAAATGAGGTGAGCTTTCGAGTTCAAGTTTTCTTCTCATAAAATATGTTGCGGCTGATTCTGTTGCTGCCGTGTTTTCATGTCTTCAGATATAGATGAGTGTGCAGAGGGCCTGATCAAGTGCCACAACCACTCCCGCTGTGTCAACCTACCCGGCTGGTACCACTGTGAATGCAGAAGTGGTTTCCATGACAATGGATCCTACCAGCTAGACGGAAGCTCCTGCATTGGTGAGCATACTGAGCTGAAATCATCCTTGTCAGTGCTACAGTGACCAGCAGCACATCAGTAGATGCTCATCATTCTCACAGTTATTGACATTTTCTCTTCTCTCTATCTGTTCACTTATGAAACACGTAATTCCCTCCTAATCCTTCACTGCAGTTTTAAGCCATGAAATGGGTTTACAGAGAGCCACTTGGCCGTTCTTACAGTGAGAATTTACACTAGTACAGATTTGAGTGACAAATTTGTGACTCTCGCACAGGATGTTTCTGATTTTTCTAAAATTACATGTAGAATTTTTGTCTAATTTAAAGAACACATGATCCAAAATGCAGATTTTTCAGGAAGGACTAGAAAAGATTCAAAACGTAACTAATGTGACAAAAACTCCATGTAAACACAAAGTGTCATAGTGCAATACAGTACATGAAGCCAACAATTTTCTTCTTTCCTCTCTTTTTTTATAAGTTGTGTTTTTAATTTATAAAATCTTACAAGTGCCATTGTTTTACAGTTCATTGACTGGAGTGTTTTGCAGTGAACTCCTGCCTATCCGCAGTTCAGTATTGCAGTTTGCCAGATATAATAACTAAAATACATAAAAACATATGTATTTATATAAAACAAGAATTGGGAAGCTAGTTGACCTAGGTGAAGGGTCTTCACCTAGAATATCCTTTTTTGCTGCAATGTAGCCAATCCTTGGTGCTGATTGGCTGAACTTCCAACAGCAAGAGATAAGGAAGACTGCAGATGTTAGCTTCTGGATAAATTCTAAGATGGTTTCCACTTTGGGTATTTCAGCACATTAAGGTAGTATATTTAGTTGTGAAGTGTTAAAATAAGCAGTTGTTGCTGTTGTTAGAGGGAGCCTGAAGGTTTTATGAATGGAAATGTGTAGGTTTCCACTATACCTGAAAATACAAGTATAGTCAAATAATCAAACATTTTTTGTTAACAATTACTAGATACAAAAAGCCACAGCTCCCACTTTGCATGTTTAAATGTACATTAAGGTAGGAAGCAAGCTAAGTTAAGCTAAGCAATTCTAACTTTAAAAACTTGAATTAAAAACAATTTAATGATTTACATCATGTGATGCAAAAATAGAAGAGATAGATTAACTGTGTTAATTGCATTTTCCAAACAAACATCAGTCTTTTAATTGTGGAATGATTACTAATTACAGTCTGGGTGAGCATCGTTCAGACCTTAACAACTAGATTTTTGTTTGTTTTATTGCTATTAATATTATTTTTTTATTCCGCTTTTCGCAGATCTTAACTAATAGTTTTATTATTCTGTTGTTCTGAACACATTGGTGTCATTGTTAATCTCAGTTGTCTTCTTTAAACATTGCTTTATTTCTCTAATATTTTTTATTAAAAAATAAATCCTAGAGGAGCTGAGTAAATACTAACGATGCTCAAAACAGGGATTATAACTATGTTGCTAAAAAACAACAACAGCTATCTACATGTCAACATAGTCATAATACTGATTTCATTAGGATTTTTAAAATGAAAACCTCTTCCATGAGGAATTGCTCATTCAGTGACATTTAATGCTGTCTCCAACATTAACTGAACACCAGGAACCGTATCGGCTCACTACATCACACATGACCTTCAGCTCAGTGCTCAGAACCTCTCAGAATCTGGACATCCTTCTTAACAATCCAAGCATGGCAGCTTTGTACTTGTAACGGATGCAGCAAACAGGATCACTTGAGTGAGTGAAATACTTCTGCCGTCAATTAACCTTTGAATCAAAATGCAACATCAGCAGCCTGCTCTCATTTATCTACCTGGATGGGAGAGGTATGATCTCAGCGCTTTCCACCAAAAAAAAAAAAAAAGTGGCTTCATTTAAATTTTGGCTACTCTGCAAAATTGACTATGGTGGTGCAAGTTTTAGTTTGCACATTCAAATGGGATAGCAATGGACAAGAGTAACCTCAAGGAAGTATCAAAGTGTGTTCACTTTCAGTTCTGTTTAATATAATTAGAAATGCAACAGTGTTGGATCTTTATAGCTTGTCATATGAGAAACAGCACGGCTTTTTCCTCAGCTTGTTTTAAGAAACATAATGAGCGGATCGCTGAGGAGGCTGGCTACCAAGAGACTCTGCTTAACTAGACAGAAATTTACTTTTATTTTAGCTGTCATGATTTCTGTGATAAAACCATATACCATGACAATTGTTTCTAAAGTGGTGCAGTTACATAAATATGTGACGTAAAAGACGATTTGCAGCAAATTACAGCAATAATCTGGGGAGTTTGTACGCTACCGATCAGACCTGATGAAATGATATTCATCTGTTGCATAAGATATACAATGTGATTGAATTGCATTCACTGATTGCTTACATTCTTAACAACAATCTGTTATTTCTGTGCTCTGTTTTTATATCTGCCTCCTTTTCTCCTCATGCTGCCCAGTGTTAGGCTTTAAGCCATCCAGGAAAATTTCAGTTTAACAGTAACTTTCTAACTCTGTAATGTCTTCTAAACCGCCTTCCACAAGTCAATCGATATTTTACATAATACAGCATTTTGTATCAAGATATCAAAACATAGCTTCACCATCCAGTTTAAAAATATGATTTTTGCAGGAGGTGTCACTAAAGGTGCATCAATCCGTGAGAGACAGCGGAGCACTAATTTGATTTGATTTCTACACCAGCAAGAGCTGTATGCGGGAAAGTCTTATCAAATACATAAATAGACCAAATAAATCATTTTAGCTGTGGTATTAAAAGTAATTACTCTCACACAGCGAGGGTTAACAAGTTGATGTAGCTTTCGTTCTCGGTGCATACGCTGTAAAATGAGCTTCTAGCTAAAATTTAAATTGTCCTTGGCACACAGAAAAACTGGATGAGTTTCTCCCAGGGCATCCATCTGTGCAGCACATTTTATCCAATCACTCCATTGAATATCTGCATTATGTTTGAATGGTGTAGGAAGACATTCCGCCTTTGGTAGATAACAATCCAGCATCACCTTCCTACACAACTGATATTTTAAAATATGCAATTTGATCTTTATGTAAGCAGGGCTGCTAGGAATTCCTTTGGGTAAGGTGATAAATTTCATGGCGTGAGCATCATCTGTGGTGCCACATGTACCATACATGTGTGTCTCTGCTACAGGGTTTATCCACGTGCTTCTTAAATGTTGTGACAGTGACCAAGTAGTTAACTGTCTTCCCATATTTTAACCCATAATAACTGGAACATTGACCAACATATTTGATGAGTATTGATGATGACACTTGAGAAAATGTAATGTTTTGTTACTGGTTTCATAACTGGTGACTGTATGACGTCTTTATGATGTAAAGCACTTTGAACTGCCTTGTTGCTGAAGTATGTTATACAAAAAACATGATTGACTTGATTGATTCTTAATTTTATGATGCTCAACTGATGAACATTCATTGGCCTCACCTTGAGGAATACACAATATGACTCCAACTGCTGGCAGCCTGACCTACTTTCTGATTGATTGAGCTCATAATTATTTGACCTCTTATGGTTTCTCATACAGCATCTAAATGTCACCCTCTGATTGTCAGTTTATTATTAAATATGGTAAAAGTTAAACTAACCCATCCCAGAGTCAGTACAAACGGGGAACTGTGTACTCTTCATGCATGAAGTTTACAAAAAAGCTACACACAAACTTCATAAAGGACTTGATGTTCCATCAAAGACCATCATCTACTCACTCATTGGCCCACTTGAAGCACATTTTTAGAACAACACACTGAGAAGGATGAGAAACTGTGTGAGAACAGCCTTAATTCTTAGCTTCTTTATTTTTTTAAGTAACTTCACTCTCTGGTTCGTAACGCAAGAAAGCGTTGTGCAAGTTTTTCACCAACACTTCACGCCAAGAAAAGGAAACTTTTACAGATTAATCCCACAGTGGAACCACCAGGTCAGAAAATAATCACAATTTCATTAATGGAAATGATCTTTGTGATGCAACGTGTTGAGCATACATGGAAGACATGCCATGTTACCTGGCAGTGCACTGCCGAGGTGAGAACCGAAGCAGCTGCAAACAACTGCTTTATAGCTTTAACTAAAAGCTGCACATGCATCGCCTCATCCCATGTTTGACATTCCTTTCGCTTTAGGGGCGACAGGTGGCTGTAATAAACAGATTGTGAATGAAAATGAGAATAACATGTTGTAAATTTCCAATGTCTCTCGGAAAGACAGGGTGTGTGCATCACTTTCTCTCTTGCTGTAGAGCACTCGACCTCTCCATATGGACCGCCTGGAGACCGACCAAAGGAATATAATTTAAATACACAAATACTGAGCTTTTTGATGCCTTCTAATTACAAACATCTGTCAGAGGGATTTACTGGCTTGTGCCTGGTGTTTTTTATTGTGCATGTGTTTTTCTCTGGTTATGCATTGTCATGTTTTAACATAGGATTAGTCCTTTCATGTGTGACAGTACATTTGGGTGTGAGTGAAAGTTTTGTTGCTTCAGCTCAGCTGGTCTATCCAAAGGGCTTTTGTGTTTTATTCTAACGCCGCCGTTTACAGCCTGTGTGTAAGAGCGCGCCTCATCTGCAGGCAGCAGCTTGTGGCTAAATGCAGTGAATGTAGCATGAAGAGTGTTAATCCATCACTAGCAGAGGTACAGTATATCTGACTGGCTGATGGGGATTTCATTTAGCGTATGCAAATAGCCTGTCGGAGGCACAATAAATTTGCGGCTGAGTTCTTTCCCCTCTCTCCTTTTCCAGAAGAATTGATAGTGGAGCCAATTAGGGAGCACATTCACTAGTGTCACAGTATCTTGTTGCAGCTGGTTTGACAAGTACTTTCTAAGTCCACCCAGACAAGGTCTGCTTTCTGAAGACCACTCATCATTCCCCCCAAAAAGGAAAGTTTAGGTGTGTGTGCACAAGTTGGAACTTACTGTGGATTTATCTCAACCAATTTCTCACCAATATTTGATTAAAAGTTTTTAGAGAGTTTCTCTCTTGGGATATTTTCTTGTTGGAAAACCCAATGCTAGCCAAATTTCAATCATCTGATCCAAACTGTCATCCCTCGTAGAAAGACTTTTTTTTTAATGTCCTGAAAAAATCCCAATGCCAGAATCAGGATTTTTGTGAAGGAACTCTGCTCCAAAAAATAAGTTTCCCATTGCCATAACTAAAAAAGTTTCACACCAAGAAATATGCTCCTACTTCAAAATTGGAAAGTTTGTCTGGAAGAGCGGAGGGAATAAGTCAGAATGAGGACTATCTCCAAATTATTTGATCTCACTTCAGCTCAAAAGTCAGATCATAAGTTTAACATCGAGTAAGACAATGATCTCAAACACACATGCCAGTATATCATAGTAAGCTAGTGAAGAAGTTGTTGTTTCCTATGTTACATAGCTTGCTACTTAAATCTTAAAAAAATCTTTATTGGCACAATGGTGTCTAAATATAAACTTCACATGGTCTTCTTCCTCTGCTACCTGTAAATACAAACATAAATATTTTGGAGTGTGAGTGAAAGTAAATTCTGAAACATCTGTAAGAACTTGTCCTGATACCTGCCTGGTTTCCTCCTGCAACAAATATCTTTTTCTCAGCAAGTTATACTTTTTCCTTACCTAAAAAAAAACTTGCATCATCAATCCCTGCTGCTGGCCTCTAATGTTTCCTCCATCACTTTGCTCTTTATTTTTATTTATTTTTTTTTATTTTCAGATACTACTTGACAACTGCATTATTTTGTCCGAAAAGGCAGCAGATACAAGTAATTTAATTTTTAGTTATCTGAATTAATTTTGCACATTAGCGCTGCCACATTTGACTAAAAGTGATGGGTCACTTTCTGTGTTCATGCCATAAAATTAAATTATGTGGCATATTACCCTGTTAGCTTGTCTCTTCCATTTTATGTGCTAAGCAATAATTTTCATACAGAAATGGTGCTTTATTAAACATTTCATGTTTAGTGTTGCCATTTGGCACTTAATGATCTGAGTACATACCCTGCTTTGTTTGAGAGTAATTGAGTCAACTCAACCAGAGTTTGGCAGCTAAAGCCTTTTGATTTTTATTAGTACATAGTTTAAGAACTAGAATTAAAGTTGGCAGCATTTCTAGAATATGTGTAAGGGGTGAAACATTACCAGCAAACCAATCAGCATAAATTAACTGAATCAAGAGACGTAGTTTAATGTCCAGCTAGAATAATCTCAGTATGTTAGGGTTAGGGTCAGTATATGCTAGTGGGAGGAGTTCTTGTATTTTATTTTTTATTCATTGAGACTGTTTCTTATATATTCATTATAGTCTGAAAAGGACTTAGTCAAATAATTTAAATGCTCAAAATGATGAAAATCATGTTAAGATGAGTATATTTTCAGCCTCCTACTGGATATATGTTTAAAGTATGTAATCCCAGAACAATCTGAGAGTCCTCCTTATTAGTTTACATTAAAACCCAAATATGTTTATTAGGGGAGTGATGTTATCTGAACCTTTATTGGCCAACATTTTACATTTTACAAATTACATGAAAGTGGAAAATGTTATTCCTAATTGTGGAACGAGAGCTAAATTCACAGGAATTTGTAGCTGAAGTGTGTCGGCTCACTTCAAGCTGCTCTGAACATGGAAAAAACGCAGCCCAGACACTGAAAGATGAAACAGGTTTGATACGGTTTTGTTCAGGCTGATTTGTGCCAAATTGGTTACTGAAGGTTACAAAATATTTAATCCTGGATTGCCTGGTAGAAATGTAAAAGAACTAAGTGCAAAGTATCAGCAGGAAAACAGATGAAAAGAAAGGAAAGCGCTTTAATGGGCTCACAGTCATACAATGTAAAAAGAAATTGACTTGCTGACATATTTTTGCTCAACAAAGACAACCAATAAACAGAAACCTATTTTCTGAGCGGTTTCAGTTTTTCTTTTTTGGTCTTTTGTTTATGCAGCACCGGCAGTGTGCTGTCAGTGTGCTATGGGAGTGATTACAGACAGCAGCTTCTGGCAGGGGAGAACAGAGCTGCTGTCAAAAGGCCTTTGGTCCTTTTTTTCTTTCTGAACAGCTCACATTTAGGGAGGATAAAGCGAGTTAAATGCCATGGTAAAAGTTAAGGAGGGGATTTTTTACCCAGGGGTTATGAAAAGTAGATGAAAATATCATCCACCTCTTCTCTGAATGGATTTCTTATTTTGGTTTGTTGGGGTATGGAAGAAAAAGAAGCTGACTGAGTGGGATCTTTGATGATTCAGCTAAATCTAACTATGATGCTACTAGATTATGCAAAGTATATTCCATATATATGAAGATAAGATGGAACATAAGACTTTATTGATTTATTGCAAAGCAGATGGTGCCTTTTTTCCTTAAAGTGTGTATAAGGATGGCAGAGACAGCACGATGCAGCTTATCCACACAATCAAGCAAAATTTTAATCATAATTATGCCATAAAAATTATAGATCGCAGAGATCACAAAAAAATTATAGATGCATGAATAAATTATGCAGTTAGAAACAGAGAATTAAAAATGAAAGAGTTAGAAAGATTAATTTAAAATGCCTAAAGAAAGAAGCTGATGGTGATGCAGTGGAAGCTTAAATATGCGGGGGGTTTTGGTTTGTTTTTCATTTCTCCTGGCACGGCTGCAAATGTTTCCTTATAGCTTCACTGTAAGGTAGTGTGTGTGTTAAACCACATAGCAATGGGAATGAAAACTTCTGATCTGAAAGGCTTTAGCAAAATAAAAATTTCCTCACACTGCTTGTGAGTGTCTGACTGCATCAGTGTGAACATTCAATTTCCACTGCCTTACTTACCGAATGCTGTTAATTTAAAAGAATTATTGAATAACTCGGGGCTGCAATAGTAAATTGGGCACAGCAGAGTTTCTGAATGTCACATCTAGCCCATTCTGAGCTTCACAGTAAATTGAAGAAATAAGTAAAAAAAAAAAAAAAAAAAGTTAAGGAGTTAATTATTTCCCCACTATGTGGGGAAATATTTAATAATGTTACTACAACATTATAATAATAATGTTACTACAACATTATAATCAAATTATTGATGAATAGTTGTAATTAGACCAGAAAAGCAATTTTATTTTTATGAAAAAAATCCCTTTTAATATATTTTCAGCATTGTTAGAGTCTTCATTTCTCTAGTGCACTGTGTTTAAATTAATGCCATCCTTTAGATAGTTGAATTTTTCATTTATAAATTGAATGTTTCCTAAAAACTCAACATTGTATTGGCAGTTTCTTTTTTTTTTTTCAAAGCTGTCAGGTACTTAAGGATCTCAGATTAATCAAATATTGTGAAAAAGTGAAATACTGGAAACTCATGGTGTCACACTCCAAACAGCTAATTAACTCAGAACACCTGCAAAGGTTTCCTGATCCTGTAAATGGTTTTAATTTGATGCAAAAAAAGTGTTTCCATTGTAGTTTTGTGAAAAGGCATTAATTTTGATGCAGGTGAAATCCTAATGCAACAACCTTTTATCAAAAAAATAGATTTTTCCATTAAGAAAATGTATTTTTGTACTTCTAATATGTGCAGCTTTAAGGTCAATGGAAAAACAGCTTTCCTATTTTTATTGATCTTATATAATATTCAAATGATTTTTGGTGAAATTTTGTTTTTGTTTTTTTTTACATATGGTGAGATGCATCTATATGGTATGAGTTTCACTTTCTAGAGTTGGTGATGAAGAACATTTATGGTAGCCTATTTATTCTAATCATTTTTAGATACACCTGTATAAATAACCATGGCAGAGTAACAGAAAAGACGGACATATGTGTAGATGTGTTAATGATTTTTGCCTTAAGGTATTTATTACTTTTTTAGTATATCAAGATTTTTGTATAATTTTCAAACTTTTGCTACTTGAGTCTAATTTCAAAAGTGCATGATAATGCTTTACAAAAACATTTCCATCAACAATCGTAGCCTAAAATGAAAACTATAACATTTATAGCTATAGCGGTTGCTATATAAATCATTACTTTCTACACGTTAAAGAGTTTCTATTTTATCTTTCAGACATCGATGAGTGCACTTTGCAGACACACACCTGCTGGAATGATAGTGTGTGTGTAAACCTCCCAGGAGGCTATGACTGCATGTGCACAACTGGTCCAGGCTGCAGCGGAAACTGCCCACAAGACGAAGTTATAAGACGCAATGGAGAAGACTGGAAACCCACCTATGATCGCTGCGCTCTGTGCTCATGCAAGGTAAAGTTGAAATCAAACATACTGTGGGTAATTTCATTCAATTAGTTAAAGGAAACTAGTTCAAATGGTGTTCAGTTTAAAAGTTTCTTACCATTTCCCAAGTTAAAAATCCAATCTCAAATTATTATGTCAGGTCATTTTTGCCTTCAATGTAAAACAGAAAAGTGGAAACTGCCTGATTTCTTGAATTTAACCCTCTATGGAACAATTATGTTGTTTATATTCTATTAAATGTAGGTTTAATAAAACTAAAACTTAATTTTTTATTTTTTTTTTTTGTAAAGATTGTCTTCCATTGCTATGCTATTCCTCTCACAGTTAACCTCTAGTTTATGTTATGTAAGCAAACACACATTTATCAAAGCATAGCAGACTACAACAAAAGTTGTGAACAATAAAATGAGGATGAGGAGGAAACAGAAAACAAGTGAATAAGTACAGAACAAGATGGAAATAATCATGTTTAGCAGCACATGTTACACTGGCAAAATGAAATGAAGGGAGAAAACCTGCAATAATAATCCCTTTTACTGATCTTAGGTGCTCAAATGAAAATAGAAAATCCATTCTGTCCATCTGAAGGAATTGTTCAGTGATTTATCTTGGCGTTCCCAAAAGTAAACCTGTGCCTTACAACAATCCTCTGGCTTAGTTGTTTTTGCAGCGTTAGTGAAATGGCGAAGAGTCTCAAAAGTTAACAAATACAGTCGAGAAGAACTTCTCCTACTTTGGGAATTTTATCAGCAATACTATTATGGTTCAGTTTTCTTTTAAAAGGGGAAAAATAAAAGTGTGTGACAGTTTTGTATCCCTATGGTGGCCTTTTCAATATCCTTGAGTATTTGTCACCAGCTCAGCCGTGTCTCTTATCAAACTTGTCCCCAGGCCAGCTGGAACACCTTGGACCAGTATACGCCAAGTGACAGCAAATCAAAGACATGACTAACTGCTCAAAATTCCTACGAGAATTTATTCTTATATTTAGTCTAAGACTGAAGGTGTTTAGAGCAGGATGCAGAATATCCCTGGAGTGGAAAAAGACTGCCTGGTCATCGCATACAAGAATCTCTGATTGGCGATATTTTTTTTCCTAATGGAAAATGACAGAACTTCAGCATAAAACTCCAAATAAAACTAGTTTTTACCATTATATAAAAGAAGCATCCTTCCAGATATGTTTTTACAAGTTTTAAAATATAAGTGACATGAAACATGTCTAGTTATTTCATTCTGGGTCCACTGAGGGCTTTCTCTGAATATATTCACTGTTTAGACCGATCTATTTTAGAGAAAGACAAAAGATCACATTTTAAGTTTTTTTTAAACAGGCACTTTATTTTTCTATTATTTTATCTGTATACATTAAATTGCTTTTCCCAGAATCTGTTGGTGATTATAATGTTGACACTGTGAAAAATTGTTTGATAAAAAAAATCTTCAAATCTGTTCTTGTTGTCAGTTCCAGCCCAATTCTGCCACACACCTTCTGCACAGCTGCCAATCCGGCACTGATTTAGCTAATATGTTCTACCCAGATTTATGAACCACACCAAAAACTTATGGAATATATCTGATGCTTCTGTCATCAGAACGAAATACACCCCCGCCTGTTTATCATTGCATCACACTGTGACAAATATTTGTGGCAGTTTAATGACTTCCTTCTGTACTCAGGAGTCATATCGAGGTAGAGAACAGTGGCTGCAGGAAAGTGAGATATTGATCATATTTGTCTTTGGGAAGGAGAGACTCTGAGGTTAAGATTTATATAAAAGAGAGAAATAGGTGTTTGATCTAAAGTGACGGCTGAGAATGATTGAGCCAGTGAGCATCAGAATGTTAGAAAATGTCTGCTACACGCTGCATGTTAGTTGTTCTACTTTCACTACCATTTGTTTCTTAGTGGTTGGCTTAAGACAAAATACTACTAACGTTACATTTTTTTTAAAATTTACAATCATAGAATGTGTTTCATAATGCATTATTAGATTATGACATTTATTTCACTGACTTTGGGAAGGAGAAATAAATGCTTACTCTTTCTGTACCTGTATCTTTTAAATTAAAGCACATCTTGTACTGTTTTAGTGGCAGCAGCAATGCATGCAAAAGGCGACCTAATTAAACGTGATGTAAAAGTAAAAACCACAAATATCTAAAACATTTAGCTGCTCAAGTTCGTTAATCGTTGCTTCAAAACCTAAAAGAACTATTCTAAATGGAAGCAATCCAGTCACTTCATACACATTTTCATCAAGAGAAGTAAATACAGTCAGAAAAAAAGGAATGTTGCAGTTAACACTATGACTTAAGTAAGTGGCAGCCATATTGGATTTTGAGGTTGGGGTTGGTGTGAGGTTTTCAATTATTTATTTGAAAATTTGAAGTACATTTACATTTTATTTTTGCTTGAAAATGGAAAGAAAAATGAGTCTGCATCCTTCTAGAGATCATGAAGTACGGATGGATCAGAATGCTTTATTCTTTTCTCTTGTTCATGCCCTCTTGCAAAAATGTCATAGCACTAGAACATTTTCACATTGTGTCACTCTGCAATCCCGCGTGGCTCCTGAAGAAAATTGGTTGTCATGGATTTTCTCTTAAGGTAGCGCCATCATTTTGTATAACAAAATAATAGAGTCTTTAAAAAGAAGTCTACAAACGCTTTTAAGAAAACCTTTTAACAGAGCAAATCATAAGATACGTTTTGTCTTCATTAAAGTGCAGAGAAAAAAAGAGGGTAACACTTTATTTGAAGGGGGTTGAATAAGACTGACATGACACTGTCATAAACATGACATAACACCTGTCATGAACATGAATAAGCCTTCATGAATATTTATGACTGTTGTCATAAAGCATCATTTAGTCAATTATGACACTTTTAATACAAAGTTGACATTATTCAAAATGTCTTTGTTATGACAACTTGACATTAACCAAGAAATCATTACTGATATAAATTTGTTATAAAAGAATTACTGATTGCACTTTAAAAATTAGGTAACTTTATGTTATTAAAGGTAAAGTTTAAACAGTAATGATTTCTTGGTTAATGTCAAGTTGTCATAATAAAGACATTTTGAATAATGTCAACTTTGTATTAAAAGTGTCATAATTTACCGAATGACGCTTTATGACAACAGTCATAAATATTCATGAAGGCTTATTGATGTTCATGACAGGTGTTATGACATGTTTATGACAGTGTCATGACAGTCTTATTCACCCCCCTTCAAATAAAGTGTTACCAAAAAGAGTCCTAATTTGTCTTCCATTCAAATTCTGGACAGGAATTGGCACTATTTTGCTTAGCACAGCAGTGTAGCTTTAGCTTTTATTTGCAGGCATAATCTCACTGCTGACATTAAAATTTGCAGTTTGCCATCACAAACATTCCCTGCGAGGAAGTTCCAGTAAGCGGTGCTTTCCCTGCATGTCAAGGGCCATTACTGGACAGACCATGGCCATCAGAAATGGCACCACATAATGAAGCTGTTGCCATAGCAGGACAATAAGGATCAATAAAACATTGGCCCTGCGCTGCCCTTTTATGCCATACAAAGTGATTTTAGGGCCGTCATGCATTTTCTAACGACCTTTTTATGTAACATTTTTACATCTCTATAACAAAGTCTTCCTGGGGGCAGACTTGCCGGCTGTGCACAGTAAAAGGGATCATAAAGTTTTCTCTTTCCAGGTACAGGCGACGAATAGCTGTAGCTGGCAACACAGTGGCAGAGGGACGTTAATGATGAGTGATTTTGATGCATTTGACATTCGTTCAGATCAAAATCATTTTGGTAACCTAACTGACCTAAAACAGGAAGAGTTTGGTCTCATTGCATCCTTTCATACTTCTAACTTTAAATAAAATAAAATAAGAATAAGAATAAGAATTTATACACTGAAAAAGCACAAAATCTTATCAAGTATTGTTGCCTAGTTGCTAGTTCAAATATCGTAGTACTTGAAATAAGACAAATCTACCTTTTCAGTAAAAGGAATTGATGAAAAAGTACTAGTTCCATATTGGCAGATAAATTTACTTAAAACATTTTTCCCCATGTTATAAGTGAAATAATCTGGATTTTGTACGTTCTTATCAATATCTAGGAATGTTTTCACTTAAGACAAGCTTCTATATCTTGCTGAAAATTACTTTTCAGTTAGTTTTGTCTTAATTCAAGTGTACTAAAATATTTGCTATGGAAACTAGACAAACAATATTTAGTAAGATAGTGTGTTTTTGCAATGTAGCAATTCTTGGGACTTTTGTTATTAGTTTGTAGATTTGTCCCTCTTTGTATTCAGATGCAGTTCTTTTCAGTTAGTTTTCATTGAACTGTTGTCATTTATTTATATTCTGATTTGAGTTGAAGTCTTTAGATACTGTTTTTCTCTTTCCTGTTTTATTTTGAAAATTCCTTTTCTTTGTCTGAATTCCAATTACTTCCTGTATTTGAGTTATTTTGGCACCTGTTGGTAGGAGCTTTGATCCAACCATGTCTTTGTGTGTGTTTTTGTTTCTAGTTTACACACTTATTACTACACAGGAACTCTTTAGTCTTATTTAATGTCAGAGAGTAAGATGAAATATTAGAAGTATCTGATTTTACTTGTGTTTGCCTTATAGAGGCTTGTGTTAATTTGCTAGTTCCTGCTGTAACCCGTATTGCACAGGACGGACAGACGTTCTGCAGGAGGAGACCCTGTGACTGTGCAGACCCAGAGGAGGATCTGTTCTGCTGTCCCAGCTGTGACAACCGGCCCAGCAGTCAGTGTCTGGACCAGAGCGGACGAACGCTGTACCGCAGTGGAGCGTCCTGGATGTACGGGTGCCAGCAGTGTCGCTGCATGGTGTGTACATATGAGAACGATACATAAAATCAAAACAAATTCACACACGTTCAGATTTTTTTTTTCTTTTTCCAATAGCATTACAGCAGTTTCTGATATTAAATTCCTTAATATGGAATTAAAGCTTAATTTGATTAAACAATGATACAGAGCCTTCTTATCAATATGAAATTCAGTGCTGAGACGTCTAATGCGCTGCTCAGCTGTGTGTGACGGCTGAGATAATAACCACATTTCTAATTTGAAATGTGACAACACATTAGTGGGAGCTTTACTTTTATCTGCAGAAAAATGTGTTAAAAAGCATGAAGCAAAATTTCTGAATTCTCTTGCCTCTTTGTTTTTATTTTTGGCCTGTGCCTCTGCAGGAGGGGGAGGTCGACTGCTGGCCTTTAGTCTGTCCCGTATTATTATGCGAGTACACGGCAGTGGCAGAGGGTGAGTGTTGCCCGCGCTGCGTCACAGACCCCTGCTTGGCTGACAACCTGTCGTACGACATTCGGCAGACGTGCACAGACCCCACAGGTGTCACTCGCCTCAGCGGGGACACATGGCATATGCCCAAGTCGCCCTGCACTACCTGCAAGTGTAAGGTAGGTCAAAGCATCAATAATCACCAAGCGACTCCATTTCAAGCTTTAACTACACATTGAGTTTTAAACAATGAATAGTTTATTACTACTAAGGACACATATTTTATTTAAAAAGTACTTGTTCAGGTGGTAGATAATTTCACTTATAACAAGACATTTTCCCATGTTATAAGAGAAACATCCTGCTTGTGAAACTAGTACTTTTTCATCAATTTTACATAATTATTGACTTAAAACAAGTTTCTATATGTTGCTTAAAAGTTACTTGTACGTTGGTTTTGTCATATTCCAAACATGCTAACAGAGTTGTATTAGAAAGTAGACCAAAAATACTTAGACTTTATATCAGGGGTGTCCAAAGTCGGTCCTCGAGGGGCGGCATCCTGCATGTTTTAGTTCTCTCCCTGGTGGTAGTAACAACCTCCTCAGCAAGTCAATGTTATCCTTAGGCCTTTAACGAGCCATCATTTGATGCAGGTCTATTAAACCAGGGAGAGAAATAAAACATGCAGGATACCGGCCCTCGAGGACCGACTTTGGACACCGCTGCTTTATATTTTTGCAATGTATTCCATCCTTAGCAAGATATAAAGTTTTATGCCTTGCTGAACTAAAATGAGCAACAATCCAGTTGTGTCTGGTCCGTTGTGTTTATTGGCCCTTTCGTTTTTGTTTTTTGTTTTTTTATTCCAGGTTTGGATTTGGAAAAAAAAAAAAAAAAAATGTTAAGTTACTCTTTTGTACAACTCATTGATTTCTGAATTCACTACAACTGAAGTGGAACATGAAAAAAATAAACATGATCTGCTGAGCCAAAATAATGCAATATCTGCACTGGGGAATCGGACAGGTTGTAGTAAACCATAATTATCCTTTGAATTGAACACTCATTATCTCAGCTTGATCTAATTCCCTTCACTTCTCTAAAATGGTTTTCAACTGTTTTCGATGTGAAGGTAACAATTAGTCCAACGTTCACTCGAAAACTTCCCAGAACTTGTAAAATGGCTTTCATTAAACCACTGATTAAAAAGGGATGCAATAGATTGTTGTGTCATCTCTAACTACCAGCCAATCGACAAGTTTCCCCTGCAAGCAAGAGTTTGTGACAACACTGTTTAACATTTCCCACAGTGCTGCCAGAAGAAAGCTGCAAATGACCTCAGACTTAACACTTGTTAAAGAAAGTTTTCTGTGCTTCATTGTTTTGGACAAAATAGAAAAGAAAGTAACAGAACAACAGCATTTGGAAAAAGGTATTAAATGTTGCTACCTTAATTGCTTAAAATGCCATATTATAAAGGTAATTTGAACCAACTTACGTACCAAAACCTGAACATTATCTTCCCTTATGAGGCAGACTAAAGCTCATGTGTGATTTCATCTTTAACTGCTTCTTTCTCCCACTTTATCTGTTTGTTTTTTGTTTTTTTTTTTAGTTGCACCCAACAACTTTAGAAAGAGTGTAGTTTTTGTGCCTATCCTGCTACAATGTTATCTTACATAAATCGAATCAAGACTTCTGGGGGAAAGCGGCTCCTTTAGGGGTGTCATAACTCCGTTCCTCTTTACAGCTGTTTGCCAACTCAGCTCTTTTCAGTTCAGAGATGGAGCAGTAGGTTGCATACATTCTGTATTTATTCCATTCATCCTTTTTTTTTAACAACACCTGCCAGTATTAATAATAATAAAAAACATCCCAAGTAATTCAGTAAATGGCAACAGAACTTCCTGCCGCATTCATTTTTTTGACTACCATGACCTGGATCAGAGAATTTATGTCAGCATCTTTGGTATCAGCAGCTGTTGTGCAGACAGATCAGGGTCACACTGTGAACCTGGTCTTTATAAGGACCTCTGCTGCTGAGTAAGTCCATATGCTTGATTGATGCTGTTAGAGACATAGTTTGCCTTAGCTTTGGCTGACCTGACATAAAGGTTTCTGTAATGACACAGTAGCAGGTCGTACACTCCATTACTCAGTAATATCATATAGAAATCGAATATCATATGATTTGAAATTTGAAGCTCAGTTAGAAGATGTTAACTCTTGAAACAGTTTTTAGATATACAAATCCTTTGTAAAAAAAAAAAAGAGCAAATGTTGATGGTTGTAATGAGATCTGTCCTGAGCACACAGGCATATCTGATGAACTGCATTATTCTTCAAATACAGCAGATTAAAAATTCACAGGATCTAAAAAAAACTCTAAAAGGAATGAGGAGAAAACAAGACTTGTCAAAAATATGTCTATTTAAAAGATGTTAGCCATAAAGCTTTTATGACCTATGATTTTGTATTTGTCTCAGTTGTGCATAAGTTTTAATAACATCACTGACAAAATGACAGTTAATGACATTTTGTTCTCCATTTATAAAACTCTGTTCACATTTGATGTTCAGTCCCCTGAGTTTCTCTCTCCATATTGAGTGAAAATTTATGTGTGCCATGTTGAAATACAATTTATAAATAAACTCTGCACTTTTGCTTAAACTCTACCAGCTTTTTCTAAAATCTGAAGTCTTGTTAGGCAACAGTGGCTCATTCTCTGGACTTTACAATCAACATGTATAATGTATAGCCGTCTGCATTATTTAATGCTCCCTCTGTTGTCTTGTCATGCTGTGTTGTTCAGAACGGGAACGTTTGCTGCTTGGTGGAGCTCGACTGCCTTCAGAACAACTGAAACTCATTCCTCCTCTTCTTCTCACTACGGGACTGTCATACGGCCTCCTCCATCAGACAACCTTCCCACTGGATCCATAAGACAGACTTGCACACAAAAGTGTGCATGACAGTGAGTGTACAGGAAGCACACACTGGGCAGACTTTGCGTGTCGAAGCGGCATCCTTTTGCTGCAACTCTGACAGCGAGCGAGCGAGTGTGTGTGTGAGGCTCAGGAGAAGATCTGAGGTCATCGTCACACTAAGTGTTGTATATGTGTCTTTGTGTTTGTTTTTTATCCCTTAATGTCTCAAGAACATGTGTACAAACTCTAACAAGCTACCACCGACAAGCAGGTGGTCACGTGTTTCGGTGCTCCATGCATCTGTACTTCTTAAATATTGGCTCACTCTGAATTGGTCATCTAAAGAAGATATCACAAAACAGGTTCACCTTTAATGTTTTGTCTCATTGAAAGAACTGGTAGTTTTAATAAAACCACAGAATCTGAATAATTTAACCTTTAACTGATGTGATGTGGAATCAGTTTCCAGCCCGGCATCAAGTTGTTCTTGTTGGTGATTTTTCAAATTTGATAAATGATCTTGCTCCTATTTTATGCATAGAAAGTAACATTTTCTGATGTTAACATTTTTTTTTAAAATCATAATGTGGTAATCAAAGCTGCATTGTAATTATAATTTGCTGTCTTCTCATCATAAAAGTGACCACAACTTGTATGTTATATATTTAATTTGATCTTGCACTTTTCTGCTTGCTTTGCAGCTCCAATTGACTGTATGAAAGTAAACTCATTAATAAAAGACTACAATATCTTAATGTTTATAAAGCTGGATATTACCAACATACATTTTTGTTGTAGGTCTGCAGGTTTTTGGACCAAAATGAAAACACTTCTCTGATGGTTTTGATCTGTTGATGATATAGATCTGCTTTCTTTATTGGTTAGAAAAATACCAAACACAGAATAAACCACGTCCTTCCCAGTTTCCAGCTTCTGAACAGGGCCATATTTTTAAAATATTTTCCTCTGCATCACTGTCATCTCTCTAATGATGATGATGATGACCAGATGCTAACATTTAACAACAGCACTCACATTATCAATGCTGTGTGATGTGTCATTACCACTTCTTGCAGGTCAGAACAAACACCAGCCCAAGCTCTTGATTAAATCAGCGCAGCTTAGCGATGGGCTGGACTTCTGCTGCATCTCCCAGGGCGCCGCATCCTCAGCACCATATGCCACAAAGAAAAGCAGAGGGACAAAAAAAGAGGGAAAAAAAGAAAGCTGGGGTAATTAAAGCCATGTCACGCAGCCCTGGATTTGAGTATGCCAAGAGGTCACCAAGTGTTGAATCTGTTTACAGACAGCCAGGCTTAATAAGGCGGCACAGTCCTGTGCTTTTACTGCTACAGTTCCGACACCTCCATGCTTTCCTGCTCCCCTTCTATGCTTCAAAGCCTCTCTCCAGTGTCATCACGTTTGTGCAGAGTAAATGTTTTCTCCAAAGTTTCAGTGTTGTTCTGGTTGCAGTGTACTCAATTGCAGACCACCAGAAATAAAAAAAATTACACTATCCGGGATTTTTGGTAAAAGCACGCACTGTGGCAAAGGTTGCAATCATGGAACAACAACCATGATCACATGGTTCGTTTCAGATTTTAATCTGTACGTGTAACTGCAGATCATAGTGTCTTGTTTAGAACAGGAATTAACCTAATTTCTATTTGGTTTTATCACTTCTTAAAATGTATTCAGGTGAAAGTCAGATGTATTGTTGCACTGAGGGGCACAGATATTCATAATGCTGGAAATCGTGGTTAAACTTTATAAGTATTGTTTCACTGACAGTGAATTGCAGAAGTACTTAGAACGCCAGAACTTTTCCAAATATATAACAACCACATACCTCAATGCCTGTTACTGGGATTTTATCTGGTAGAGCAGCAGAAAATGGTTACAAAGATTTTATGAGTAGATAGACTTAGGCTCAATAAACTTGATGTAAAGCATTTATGCACAGCAGATTGTATTGCTTGATATAAATTCTCTATTTGGCCTTTGAATGAGCCATTCAAGAACATAAACATTCTCCGATTCAAACCAGGTCATTGTAGCTCTGACTGTATATCTATTGTTTTCCTCCTACTTGAATGTAAAGTTTTTTCAGGCCACATTTTCCAAGAAGCTGCCAGTCAAACAGAGCATGTTTATGGTGTTACATGTCATTGATTGTTAATGTTCTCTTAAAAACAGAAGAACTGGATTTAAACTGAGATTAAGTTACACCACAGTGAACTCCGTCTACTAGGACACTTCTGATGTCAACTAGCTGCACTGGATTTTATTGATGGTTGCCAGAATAAGGGAGGCTGAATACAAATTAATTTCTCACTTTTCAAGTTTTCATTTGTACAAATGTTAATTTCTATTATCTTAATTGTTACTTGGGTTTGGATTATATTTTGAATTTACTTTTGAGCTACTTTGTGTTGACCTACCACATAAAATAGTAGCAGACTTTGAAGTTTGTGGTTGTAGTATGACAACATATGGAAAAGTTTAACAGGTGTGAATAGTTTGACAAGGTACTGTAGATGAAGATGCATTTTATTGAGTTGTTTGCACGAATCAACTTCATTGGCTTCTGCTAACTGTCTGTAGTTACCGAAAAATAACTGTTGTTCTGCAATTCAACCACCATTCAAGCTTGTTTTGTTTTCCTGTACACCATTTTGGAAATCACCAGCATGTTTGTCTCTTTCCACTATTTCATAACGCAATTCACGTTGTAAAAAGGAAACTGTTCGTTGTGCAGAAAGCACACACACACACAAGGAAATGCATTTAATGTGAATTCTGTCTATATTAGTTGAAAGCAGAAATTTGTACAAAAACTGAATAAGATTCCGAGATTTCTCTGTTGACTGATTTGATATAAAATTACTGCTGTACTACACTATTTGTAAGTCTGTGTGTAAATGTTTTACATACTGACAAAATACAAAAAATATTTTTGTGTTCATAGACAAATTGTGTTACTTTAAGTTTACCGATTTTTCTTTTGGTGTACAAGTTCAGTTTTGCTGTAAATACTGTGTAAATGGACGGGTACTGTAAAAAAAATGATTATGTGAATAATTCTCACTACCACAGCTTCTTAGGATCTGAGTGTTGTAAGTTAAATAAGAGAGAAGCAACATTTCTATTGTTTTTACTATTTATTTATTTTTATATTCTTGCCTTAACCCTTTTTCGTATTCATTAGTTTGTATTTTTTAACTGTTTTAGGATTTAACTTGTCTGAATGTGTATATACAAATACTTCATTAAAACTCAACAGAAATATACTTTTGACATAATAAACATGAACATGCAGTTTTTTCAGGCATCTTTTCCAGCTATTAAGATGATGACATGGACTTTTCCTTGAATCAGTCTTTGTTTCCCTCCTCACCCCAAACATATTTCTGTAACCTGAACTGACTGATCTGTTCACTTGAATCACGAAATTGAATTGTATACATATGTAAAAAAAGACGGTTACAAAAGAAAGCATTTTGCTTGTTTTACTTGATATTAAGAGATCAACAATGTGTTTCTGCTTTATTTATTTATTTTTAAAGAAAGCAGGTCCAAATCTTCTAGCAATTGATGTGCTGTTTTTCATAGAAGACCGCCATGAAGAAATCCACAGGTTTGCTCATTGCCAGATCAGAGTGCCCAATGTAGTTTTACTCAAAGGGTTAAGTGTCATTTAAAGACTGTGTTGTGAAAAGAATTTGCTGTGAACTAATTCTCCTGTTAATAAATACTTAAGTTGTTTACTTTATCCCTCTGTGTGCATTTAGTGTGAAACCATGTATCCTGACATTGGTAGCACTTCCTGCTCCAGCTTTGTGACAAGATACCAACAAAATAATTGTACTTTACTTAACTGAGTCTCATAATTTAGTAATAGTATGTTCTTATTAAAATTAGAAGAAAAAAACAGTTGATAGACAGCTTGTAAAATATTTTATCAAGGGAAAATGTTCTTAATAGTAAAAACATCGTAGGTAATATGTAAAACCCCAACAGTTTAACAGATTTTACTGTAAAATCAAATTTTTAGTAGAGAGGTATAAATTAAGAAATATGTTTTCACCAAAATTATTAGAACGCAATCACCTGACAGCTTATAATAAAATGTTAATGTAAAATAGCAATATTTGTGCAGTAGTAGGTATATAGTTTCCTTGTTTATACCCACTTGTCCCTGCAGGCATTTTTACAAACAAAAAATGGAAATCCTTGTAGCACTAAACATACAATACTTCGTGTAGATACTGTAGGCATTCAAACTCTTAAGTTTCTTCACTTTTCTTTCCATACATTTTTAATCCATTTACCTACTTCTGCATATTTTGTACCATTTCAACCATTCAGTTTTACCATATTTTAATCATCAAGCTCATTATGACTATGTATTTTGGTATTGTTTTGCAGTTTATGAAATATTCAGCTCTTTGCGCTCATCTTGGGCCCCATGAAAATGAGTGGAACATCCCATAATACCAGAAAAATACTGCTAAAACCTTTAAGCTTTACTTTACTGAGCAGCTCACATGTAACTGCTTCCACATATTTTAGAAACGCAATTCAAACTTTAGCCTTACTATTCAACTATGTCTGTGTATTTCAGATTTTTTATATCTTTAACATATTTCATAAAATCCTTCTTCAGGTTTTGCTCACATCATGCCAAGTCTTTAGGAAAAAAAACAGTAGCTCTGGTTCCCAGTTTAACCCTCCTTCTAACCCTAATCACAATCCCTCCCTCCAATCCTTCATTAAACCTTCCATCCAAACCTCTTTCCTTCCAACCCTTATTCTTTCAAACCTTTTTCCAACACTCATCCCAACACTTCTCCCAACCCTTCTTCAAATGTTTAATCCAACCCTTCTTAACCTCATTTAAACTTACCTGCAAACCTCCTTCCAACCCTAAATCCTACCTTCCTCGCTCCCTCTATTGCTATTTCTAGTACATCAGATGTGTAGCTTACCTTTCTCATCATTAGCCTTCCTTTATCAGGTTGTTTAGCCATTTGAGTCACTGGTTCTGGTGCTAACAGATGAAGATGAGATTGTACTATCCACAACAGATTTATATATGTAATGCAGCATCTTACTGCAAAACTTGGAATGGCCTAAGCTTCTTTAAAAAGTAAAATCTCCTCTTTCTGTTTAAAGAAGCTTCATTATTGCATCTCCAATATCTTTGTACTCAACTTTTGGACCGTCTCTGATACACCCTGCGACTGCAGAATCGTCCTTGTATTTCTGCAAATGACATGAGTCTGTTTTGTACTGGAAGTCAGAAGCGTGCAGAGTGAAAAAGAGTGGTGAGAGTACAGTTCCCTGTGGTGCTCCTGAACACCTGGTTAGACACAGGACTCTTCAGTCTGAAACTGTGGTCTGTTTGTCAGGCAGTGATTGATCCAGGTGATCCAGAAGACCTGTGTGGAGTTTTGGGACAATTAAATGAGGCTGAATTCTTTAAGGTAAATGCAAAAAAACTATTCAGATGGAATCAGGCAGAATTACCACAGAAGATGGATGAATGCTTTTCATGCACCGTTTAATGGAAGCTCATAAAGCACAATATCCCCACGCTTTAACTATGACATCCTAAAAATGTCTCAATAGACTTCTTCAAAGTTCCCAATAGATACAGTGCTATTCAGAAGTGCATGGAAGCTTGTGCTTGTTCAAGGATAAGATTGTTATTTTGATGCTGTAATTGGGGAAAGATTTCTCATGAGCAGCTCTATGAACGTTTCTCAAGTGTGTGAGAAAGAATGAAAGTGAAGCAATGTGGTATGATTTATATATTGTTTTGCACAACTAAAATCAATAAATCTATAATGTCTAGACAGAAACCACCAGTTTATCAAAAGGGAGTTTAAGCATGGAAGAGAAGGATGGCAAAAAAGATTCAGTGGTCTTTCAAGACTTAAAGTAAATTCTAACAGAAAGCCAACCTTGGTGTGGTGACCAATTCAGCTCTTCACTTGCTCCAAGAATAAAGTGATGTCGCATTATGTTCATATGACTGTAAACATTATCAATATACATTTGAACCAGAAGGTTAAATGGGCTTTAAAAGTACAAACAACCTTTGTGGGTGAATGTCTGATAAGAAACCAGAGTTAGGATTATCCAAACCGTTTTTTCTTGCTAAATGCCAAAAAGATGACAGAAAAAATATATTTGAAAGTTCTGTTTTCAACTTTATATGCTTGATTGGCATCCATTAAAATACTATTTGAAAACTGAAATATTATCATAAAACAGAAAGCTCAAAGGAAGCACCAGAGCATGTTCTGGCCTTGTGGGCATCTTGTGTGACACTGCAGCAATTTTAAACTGAAAATGATATTCTTCTATTTAATGAAACATACAAAGAATTTGGAAACATTGAGATAAGAAAAGCTATACTTTTGTAACTTTATTGTAATCGTTTCATGTCAAACATTTTAATGTTGCTTTGTGTCATTCAGACAGCACCTACTGTAATAGTTTTATCACACCAATCCATCTGTTGTATTTTTGAACCTGATTTAATGCATAAAAATAGCTTAATATGCTTGTTAACATTTCAGTTTTCTCTGCAGTGAAAATGAACTTTGAAGGTATTAAAGTGTCACAAAGGTTTCCTTTTTAATGAGAGAAGCCGCTGAATATCAACAATCGGTTGCAGCTTCAACGCTCAGGAGAAAACATACTTTTTAATACCAAACAAGAATTAATATGTTATCTGTCCCAGTGAGTCTTCATGCGCATCTGTTTGTCACAGATCAGAGAGAATATCTTCATCATAAATGACAAAGTGAGTCGTCTCTGTGGGGGAAACACGTTTTGTTAGCAGCACTGGGGAAGGGTTCAGTCAATTAACCTGCTGTCAGTCAACTGTAGAGCTAGTGCTCTTTCCTCAACATTCTGTCATGGTCATGGTGAGCAGTGGCAGCTGTACCCTGGTGCTCTCTGTCCGTCACAACCTGAGCTCCCTTTGGCCAGGAGTGGCTCCCCCCAACGGTGTTTACCATTCATGGGCTGGAACCTTGGAAGCAACCACTGAGGTGATGGAGTGACTCCCTTAGCAACAATTCTCATCTACTGTATGCATCCAGGGAAGGGAATACAACAGCCATCTATGCATGACCTTATGATGGGAAATTGATTTTTCTATATGAACTTTAATCTAACTTTAAATCGAATGTATTATGCTTTCTGATTTGCTTCTGAATAGAGCATCAACAGAACATTGGTCGCCATCATCGTCTCCTCCTGCAACAAACGTTGCATTGCATTGTAAACCAGAGAAGCCGCATTGTAATGCAAAATCCAATACAACAACAAGGATTAAAGCAGCTTAGATGGTTATTGACATCCTGTCCAATCAATACATGTATAACTTTAGATCTCAGGTGGGCCAGGGACAAGTTGAGACATCATGCCACAACTGACCCAGTGGTCCCATGAAGGAGGGACATGGAGCAGATGCGGGCTACTCCTTTCCTTCATTTCCTTGTGCAAGATCTTAAGATAGTAACACCAATAATTATCATACTAATTAGCCTGTTTACTAGTTTAAGAAAGAAGTCCCAAAGAAATAAAAAGAAGCACATTGTTCTGCAAGCAATCAAATGGTCATAAATGAAAGAAAGCAGCATTAATGCTTATAATCTTTTGCTGGAACAAGCCGGACCAGGTCCATCTTCATCAGTCTGTTATTCTGTGCTTGGTAGAGTTTCTTTCTTTCTCATGGGCAAATTTATATCTACATCACATCAGCGGAGATGGAATTGAATATTTGCCTTTTAATCTAACCACTGCTATAAATACCCATTTGTATTATTAGCGGAAAAAGAGAAAAATGGTTATTAAGCTGTAGGAGACGTGATGAAAATACACTGGGTGTGTTTTTTACAGACTGGTGAACACACACATGGCCATGTTTAAACATGTTTCACAGCTCTTTTTCATTTCTTGTGTAAAAATAACTTTAAAGTGCATAGAGAAGGTAATAAGATATAACAACAGCTGTCACGACATCATCACATGCAAACAACTGCAGTGGAATTTAAAACACGTTTTTAGATTTGTTTTTTTGATCATTACAAAAATAAACCAATACTAAAAAGGATTTTTCCAACAGAAGTTGAAACTACCGAGTGCTAATAAACAACAAAAGTTGTGAAGTGGGGAGCTGGAGGGTGCTGCAGCACATCCTAATGGATACCAGGGAGAATGCATATACTCTCATTTTACTTTGCATCATTACCACTGTCACTTATAGACTAAGCATACAATGTTAGTGTAATGCTGCCAAAAGTCAGAGATTCAGGGTATTTTGATGTGTCGGAGCAACATTTAACCATGAGTACAGAGAAAGAGGCACACATGAGTGACGAATAACTGGTGAACATGGTTCTGTGAAACTTTTGATCATGTGACTTTAGCTGATTATCATACATTTTTTGCAGCTATGTAGTGAGAAAAATGTACACACTGAGCTGGAAGTTTCAAAACTATGGTTGAAGCAAAAATGACCATGTGTCAGTGGTTCTCAAACTTTTAAGGCTGAGTTCTGCTTAAAGTAGCACACTATCAAACACTAGCAGTCATTATTACTCAGCCAGGTCCTGGACTTTTCCTCTTTCAAAAGGAAGTACTTTTTGCTGAAATAAAAACGTTAAGGGAATAATCTTCTGCTGCGCTGTTTCGCATTTGGTGGCAGCTTGATAGATGTGTGTGAGAGCCTGCCAGTGCCAGCAGAGCTCCGACAGGTGGCTGAGCCGTGTTGGAGAGAGTTCTGGAAATTAGTGGATCCAAGCCAGCAGAGCTCCGCCAGACAAAGTGTCTGCAGCCAGGTGCTGTTGCTTCGCCATGTCACCAGGGGTGCTGATTTGCTGAATGTCTGGATTGTAACATTCAAAGATTATTAGTCCCACAAAAAAAAAAAAAAAAGCAAACATGAAATATTACGCATAATGGAGGCCAATGTTCTTGTAGGGTGTTTTTATACCTGATAGTTTGGTAGACTGGATCAGGGACCAAAGTTAACTGCTGCTTTCACACCGCACTTTGTCAAATGAAACAAACCCTGTGAAAAGAAAATAAACAAAAGACGACAACTTCTTTCGTCATAAAAAGTAAAAAAAATAAATAAATTGGAGAGGCACTGTAGCAGTGCCAGCATTTGTTTTGCCTGTGTTTACCCAGAATGCCCTGTGCTATAGTCTGCTTCTGTACCTTTTGTGAACCGCACCAGAGTTCCCAAATGAACCGGACCTCCAAGGCAAAGGAAGTAGAGTTTGGTTTAAGCAGACTAGCGTGAACTGGTGTGAATACACCCTTACAGACTTAACGTAAAAAGCGGTAAGAAGCAACTTAATGTTAGGTATTACTGCTATGCTTTATGAAAGCAAACTTTTTGTCCATTGAGAAATTATAGATATTGTCACCTTTGGACTGACAAAAAATAATTTTCAAATAAAAGGAAAAAGAGTTGGCAAGTCACAGATGTAGTGCAGAACTAAGCATTTAGCTCTGATAGATGTGAATTTTTTATTCTTTTGCTGTCTTACATGATTTACTGGCACTTAGTGTCAGTTAGACATCAAAACAATTTGAATGATAAATTCCCAGCCTTATGTAAGCTATTATTAAAATGTTTCAAAAAGCTTCTCATTTATATACTCACAACACACAGGCCACTTAGGCATCAGCATTTAGTTGGAATTTAGTATCTGTCCATTTGACGAATGCAAGTCTCTTCGACGGCCTTTTATCACCAGTTTGGTTTACATCTTCCGAGTAAAATGCACAACCAGTGTCTTTCTGCCAGATCTTCCTCAATCTTTTGTTTGTGTGCATCGTGTCTAGTTTTTAAACCAGCACATTCAATCTCACCACATGCACAAAAGACATACAAGAACAAAAGTTCAACAACCTTATACTGATTATACCTGAAGATATTCTTGGTAATGCAGTGAATCAATAAAACTGTCACAACTGCAGCCATTCATCACAACATAACCTTTGAAATCCTTGAACTACAAATTACTAATACTTTAAATACCACACATATAAAACTCAAGGGTTTTCAGCAATGGATTTCTTTAAAGAAATGTAATCTTTTGAGTAATTTATAGTTTGAGAAGACAATAATGTCAGAGACTTGACCGTTAGAGTAGTTTGAGAATGTCATGTCTGGCTAGAAACAATTTGACAGCATAAACCAATTAAACCGTCAACCGCCAGTGGCCACCATGACCTTCACAGACACGCTCTGACCAGTGGCGTTAATTTTCTGTCACAGTTTATTAGGCAGTAACATTCATCATTTAGGCAAATAGATTTAATCTGTAGGGGACATATAGTTCAAGCACACAGCCTTTCACAATCACTAGATTTTTTTTATTGAAAAGAAAAAACAGCCGTTTCATTCTCAAAAGAACCTTGAAGAATGTTGAAGCAGAAAATATGCTGCTTGATCTAACCCAATCATAGTGTGTGGTATGGTTGTAATACTTATAGTTGTCTTGGGCCTGAAGACTTCTCACAATACACAGCCGGATACATGGAGTTTGACCTGTGTCCGTTTGTCTGTCCATCCATCCACATCAGTTAGTCTGTCCATAAAAAGAGGAAATATAGTCTTTCAACTTCTGGGTCTACTTCTGGATCTCCTCCCAACACATTAATAGAGCTTAGGTTAGAGAGTTTGGGTTTTCCTAAAGCTAAAAGATAAACAGACATATTTATATTTAAATAAAACTTGACTCGTTTAAATGTTAGGCTTGTGTTTTAAAGTTATGACATAAACTATATAGAGTGAACATGTGTTTATACAGTGTAAATCTGCATAGGTAAATACAAACTCCCCAATGTTCTTGTGTTTCTGTTTATTTATATTATCTTTTATTGACTGTGGTGTGAAGGAAATACTCTGAGCATTTAAGAGAAACAAGGGCAGGTGAAGATAATCAGTTCATTTACTATGGCAACCTGATTGGTTTGTTAGACATGCCAGGTCGTTGCCTTCACGTTGCCGTCATCCATTTATACTATTTTACTTTGAATAAACAGATGCAACTATATATATATATATATATATATATATATATATATATATATATATATATATATATATATATATATATGTGTGTGTGTGTGTGGGTGTGTGTGTGTGTGTGTGTGTGTTAATAATGGTGGAGTAATCGTGACTGAAATTTGATCAGCTTGTGTGCCTTCTTAAAGGGAAAGTATCTACCCAGTAAATATGACAGGGACAGATAACATGACTCTCAGTGGGGAATGAGACAAGCTCAAATGTTAAGGAAGTCCTGAGAGAGAAATGTAATAGAGCATTGTGTGCTGGTTGAGAATGCACCGACTCCTACACACACACACACACACACGCCCGCCCATGCACACATGCACACCCGCATGTACACCCGCACACACACACATAAACAGGTAATGAAGCATTGTAGTTGGCTGAGCCTGGCTGAGGCTGATAACATCCCATTGTGCCTGATGGAGCACAATGGACCATGTAAATAGAACCACACTGACTGTGCACAAAAGTCGAACATGATTATCATCATCCCAACACACCGACCTGCCCAAAAAGATGGATTGATGTACCTGGCGTTAGGCTGATAGATAATAGGCCACCCTGTAGAGAAGGAGGTCATAAAATGTCAGCGTCTCAGACAGTATTGGCAATAAGCAATAAGCAAACAAAGCTGTTCAAGCATGTATTGTGAATATTCTAAAAAAAATAAAAAATATCCGAGAACATATGCAAAGCAAGAAAGGGTTGTCTAAATATAAAAGAACCATCACAGAAGAAACAAATGCTGATTTGGGCATTCCCCTTTATAAAACCACTTGCTGGTAAAGAAGCATTTTTTTATCTTATCCATTACCATAAACACTTTTGTTCAAAACGCCTTTTCTTTAAAACATTTCACGGTGCTTGTATTTAGAGGGTGTATTTGACGCTACTTGCTAATTAGCAAGAGTGTAGGTCAACAACTCCAACTTGGTAAAACTCCCTTTGGGGCTTCTGTTTTCAACGACATACTCTTTCTAGTTTTTATTGTTAGCAGATAATTTTCTGCCAGCACAAATGAGAGTATGTTGCAACTTGACCAGCAATACAAATGATACTGAAGGCTTTATCTGAGCGAGCAGATGGAGAACAAACCTCAGAAACCAACAGCTCTTCAGCACACACTACGCGCCAAGATTGGACTGTTCCTAAGCAGCATTAACTTTTTTAAAAAATGATTATGCAGTCTAGTATGTTTGGAATGGTGGTTTTGTTTGCAGGAATAATGAAGTGATACTGACATGGCTTAGGGAAAAGAGAAATACAAGTAGTGGAAATGAATTCTAAGAGTCAATTAACCCAAGACAGATGGAGGTTGCAATGCACTGGCTTCCAGACACTGACCAGTTTTGAATTTTGCATCTTGCACAAGTAACCCCAAGGAAGAATCTCTGCTTTTCATTAATGAAAAGGCTGGCACCAATTCCACTGAGATCATTTCAATTATATGAAATAAACCAGCAATTTTCGATTTAAAGGAAGGTTCAGCATATGCTGGAATTAAGAGCTAAATTGCAACAGACAAGAGAAGATTAAAAATTACACGATGCATTTGATAGTACTACTCACTCAGTTCTGAAAGAGGACAAACTTGACTGTCATGCAGTGTGGCAAGAAAACGACTTTACCCCAACAGATTTCTTACAGTTTTGCTTTTGTGCTACACTTAGATATACTAGATAAACAACTATTTTATTAAGAAATTAGGATATGCAAACCAACCTAGCACTAAATGTAATTACCTCCTTTGTATAATCACAAACTGTCATAAACCACATCGTTTTTGTTCAACTTCAGTAGCAACAACCAGACTTGATCACTAGACATCTAAATATTACATAAATAGAATCTGACACATTGAAATAGGCTAAAGATTTAAAAAAGCAACACAGCATATCCTGATGTAATTCAGTTTAACTCACAAAACAATACCTCGATGATCCCCAAGCACAAAACCTGGAACATTTAGTAAATTGTGCATATTCTTACATAACACTGCCGCACCCCTCTGACAGTCAAACATGGTGTTGGTAACATGATGGTCTGGTTCTGCTCTTGAAGAAGAACGTCAGTTTGTGACCTTAAACTCAAGTGCACTTGGGTTACGCAGCGGGACAATGATCCGAAACAGAACAGCACACCTCCCTCTGGGGAAACGATTTATAGCCTTCTGAATTTGATTTACTTCACTCTCAAATCTCTATTGCTATAATACGTAGCAAAGGTCAGGCAGGATATCTTTATAACTTGGTATATAAACAACACAAGCTTCAGAAGGCTTTATAAAAGCCAAATTTCATCATAAATTCATTGCGTATGGGAAAAAGATGGTTCTATGTCAAAGCAAAAACATAACTATACTAAAATAGACCAAGTCATCGTTGTTGATCAATGTTTTATCTCCTACTGTAAGCCTTGTTTACATTAGTGGAATAGTTATGAGTCATAATAATGGATAACATGTAAAATTACAGCCAGCATGAAACTTTCCAAAGCCTCTACAGACACCAGGAATCTGAGAATAAAAAGCATCAAGGGGCGATGGACTGAAGCATTTGACATTTACTGACCTTTATCTGCATTATGAGGAACTCATCAGGACAAACGAGAGAAGATTGGAAATCAAACTGATCTTTAACACGGATTTAACTTAATCTGTCTTAGAGTTGAGTTTATCAAAACATTTATGGCACTTTTCTGATTTAATGACATTGAAATTTAGGAAATGATTAATCAACAACAAATAATTAGGTACTTTAATCAGCATGAATCACATATTAATTTTTGTCATGAATTCTTTCACTGCTCAGTTTGAGAATAATTTAATTACATAAAAAATACTTTAATTTAAAATAATTACCACAAACATAAAGTGCTGTGTATGCAAGTTAAAAACAGAGTATGAACACATCCAATAAAAGTTGATTTTTTTCAGCAGATGATAAAATATCACAGATAACACAATGTCCAGGGTAAAAAAAAAAGAAAAGGAAAAAAAAAGAAACATCACCTATAACTTCTCATGGACTATATTGATCACATCTGCCATATTCTTACCATTTTATCTACAGGTTGTCCATATAGACACTGAAGACAGGTTGATGTGGTCGTACACCCCAGATATGCTCATCCAGCCATGTTTTTGTTCCACACATAATCTTACAGCGACTGTTTTTCCTGAAACATCCCTGCTACAAGGTGGGATGAAAGACAAACCAATTACACACTAAGAGGCAGGAGTAAAACAGCACAAGTACCAGAAAAGGAAAGCTGTTATTCGGTGCCCTTCCTCTTGTACTTGTCCAGTTAAGGATGTCCAAAGACCCTCAAAACAATGTAACACAGTTACAAGTATTTCTTGCTGATTTCTTTGAGGAAAAAATATCTTCAAATCCAACATCAAAATATGAAGGATAAATATTTTGTACATAGTCTGATCATAACTGATTCTCAGAAAAGTTTTTTCTTTCCAATTCTTGTAGTTTTTTTTTTTAAAGAAAATACAAGGTAAACACAATAAATAAAATTACTTGAATTGTTTGCATCTTGCATTCTCTATCCCAAAAGCTTCCAGATCTTTTCCTTTTATACATAATGGAAATATTATAAAATGATTTGTGTTGATGTATAATCATGGATTTACCTTGATGAGTTACAAGGAGCCTTGCTTTATTCTGCGTTCCCTCCCCAGTGTCAGTCTGGCCTTTCATAGCTTGCTGGATGGATTTGCATAGGGAAGTGATAACGACATGCTACAAGCTCTAACCAGGCTAGAAGACAGGAACCAAAATGTAGATTAAAGAGGAGATGAACCAAATGGTTGTTAATTTTATAACTTTGTCCCGGGTCAGGAAGCGGAGTTACAGACCAAAGCTGTTTGCTTCAAAGCAGACATCTTTGCTTTGTAATTTCAATGAAACTTTTTTTATGACTACTGGCCTTAAAACAAAAGCTGATCCTTATTCAACAGGGCGGGGGTCAGGCCACAGAGCCTACAGTGAGACAGTCATTGGGGGGATTTTAGTAGGAGACTCAGACAAAGAAACTTCAGATCCAACTTTGGGTAACTGTGTATGCATGTTTGATGCTTGAGTAGATCTCAAAGATATATCTAGTGCTTTTAATAAACTTTGGTTGATTTTAACTCATTGACTCTTCTGGAATCTCCTGCATCAGACATGAAAGTCTCCAACAATCAATAAATAAATATGTTTATCAATCTACAGCTAAATCAAAAAATGAATATCATTTAAAGTGTTTCTTTAACCCAAACTCAGCTTCAGCGATTTGTTTATCAGCATCATCAGAGATGTGATGCTGGCTGTTTATTTTCTTGCTCAGTGAAAGTAAAAGCATGCGGTAGCTGTGAAACTTCTAGATTTAAAATTTGTTTGGGGATTTTTTTCTTCTATTTATTGGGTTTCTTAGCTGGACTTACAATGTTTTCAGCAGAGAAATGTTTGATTTTTCATGCTCTTTTTTTTTTTAATTTTGCAATAATCCATTAAACATCTTGTAAAGTTAATTTCACTTTTCATAATTCCATAGGTATAAAGCTGTAAGTCATTAATTTTTTACAATCACATAACCTCAGATAGTGACCTGCTTCTTGGTCCTTTTTATATCCAAAAAGCTCTGAAATTTAATGATGATCTTTAGTTAAATAGAAGTCTCCCTGCATCTTTGCTCCACCAGGCCTCAGTGCTTTTCACTTAAATATCTGGTAGTAAAAAAATGTCGACGTGCGCAGACTCCCTCCTGTTTTCTGCTTCTTTCTCTGTTTTCTCTGCCCTTTCCAGTTTTGCTCACTAAGCTCAGCCAGTAAATACCACACCCCCCTCTGTGGGCGCAATCCCTCTTAATACCCTGGAATCTTTAACAGCAGTGGACAGAAAAGCCCAGACAGAAATTGACCCTTTAGTTTGAAGGGACAGGACTTCACAGTGTGCCACAGCAACAATAAATGACGGTCATCATGACATCAAAATGTGAAGATGTTACAAAAAGTCAGGAAAAAAGCTAGGATGAAGGAACTTTGTTGTGTATTTTTTTTTTGTTTTGTTTTGTTTTTGGAAAACCATGCAGCACCTTCAAAAATCATTCATTCCCCTTTAGCTTTGGAACACACTCTCATGTCACAATCACAAGTATCAACATATTTCATTGGAATCTTATGTGATAGACTAAAACAACGTAGCACGCAACTGTGATTGAAAAGTCTTCAGTAAATACTTCAAAAAAGAAGCAGCAGGTTGGGAAATAATTTTATGTTCTCATGTCCAAAGACACGTCTGGTCTTAATGCCTCACTGACTGACATGTTTCAGTTTTTGTCTTGCTTAAACACATTTTGGTTCACTCTGGCGGATCATTAACCACTTCTAACGAACTCTGTGACAAGTTGTTGAGCTTTTATTTCTTACATAAAATCATTGTTATAATGAGGCATTCCAAGGATTTTTAAATGGCAAAAATGTTCTGGATATATTTTTTACTTTTATACTTACTTTTATAGGTTTACTATTTTAAAATATATATCATCTTTTGTTACATTTAATTATAATTTTGTTGCAACACTACATGTTCATAGTTATCATTTACTTTATTGGTGGTGTGGTTTGGTTTTGGCACACACCTGCATCTGTCAAATCAAATATCTAACATTTTTTTGTTTGCTTAGTTATGATCAGCAACTCCATACTTGCATACTTTTATTTAGGTGAGGGCTTTTCAACATTTGCAGTAATTGGTACATTAAATAAATAGCAGCACACCTTTTGTTTGCTGTTATTACACGTACATGTTAAGTGATTGCTTTGACTATAGGCAGCATTTCAACACATATTTTTGAAAGTGTGCCAAAGCATGCTAACAGTGTAAATTCTCCACAAAAACAGATTGCAGCAGAGCAGGTGGGGAATTGACAGAAGAATGTGGTGGGTGTAGAAAGAGGATTAAAGGCCAAACTTTAGGATTGGTTTTATGCATCGTTCATGCACTTCAAAGAACTTTACATTAAAAACATGAAGACAACTATAAAAAGGTTAACAATGTATAAAAAGCCAAAAATATTAAAACGCTGATTTGAAAATTAGGCTCAGTTTTTCATAAACTGTTTTTTTTTTTTTTTTTTTTTTTTTTTATTTTAAGGTTTTTACCCTTTTTGGGTTTTCGGAAAGGGTGGTTTCCAAACCGGGAATTTTTT